>NC_053024.1:153305767-153605767 GCF_003073215.2 Triticum urartu | reverse complement strand
ATTCTTTGAATATGCTATATCGTTCAAACAGGGGCCAACTCACCCAAACGTTGTAGTGACCATGGCCCTCCACAGGCCGTACGATCCATGGGCCATCTAAGGGACGGACGATCCATGGCCTTCTATGGCCATCGAATCCGTGGGCCTTCTATGGGCTGTCGGATCCATGGGCCTTCTATCGGCTGCCGGATCCATGTGCCTTCTATGGGCTGTCGGATCCATGGGCCTTCTATGGCCGTCGGATCAATGGGCCTTCTACGGACCATCTCATCTATGGGCCTTGTACGGGCCGTATAAGGGGCCGTAAACGGGCTAGAGTGGAAATCGTACGTTTTATGGGCTGACCATAATGGGCCGTTAATAGGCCGTATTTGATGATGCTATGAAAATGGCCCAATAGATTAACGGGCCACAAACGGGCCGACTGTATCCATGGGCTGAATTTGGCCCACAAGCAGAAAAGGCCAGTAACGGGCCGTAAGTAACCGAATGCTGGAAATGAGCCCCGAGAAGGCCGAAAGGTAACACGGGCTGGAAACGACCCAATGGAATAATGGGCCGCTAATGGGTATAAAGCGATACACTGTTCATTACGGGCTGGTCTCACCATGGGCCATTAATGGGCCAAGAATTACAAAGGGACTCATATGGGCCGAAATACGTCATGGGCCATACATGGGCCGGAAGTTACTGAAGGAAATATGCCCTAGAGGCAAAATAAAGTTATTATTTATTTCCTTATATCATCATAAATGTTTATTATTCATGCTAGAATTGTATTAACCGGAAACATTAGTACATGTGTGAATACATAGACAAACAAAGTGTCACTAGCTAGTATGCCTCTACTTGACTAGCTCGTTGAATCAAAGATGGTTAAGTTTCATAGCCATAGACATAATTTGTCATTTGATTAACGGGATCACATCATTAGAGAATGATGTGATTGACTTGAACCATCCGTTAGCTTATCATGATGATCGTTTAGTTTGTTGCTATTGCTTTCTTCATGACTTATACATGTTCCTATGACTATGAGATTATGCAACTCCCGAGTATCGGAGGAACACTTTGTGTGCTACCAAACGTCACAACGTAACTGGTGATTATAAAGGTGCTCTACAGGTGTCTCCGATGGTGCTTGTTGAGTTGGCATAGATCGAGATTAGGATTTGTCACTCTGATTGTCGGAGAGGTATCTCTGGGCCCTCTCGGTAATACACATCACTATAAGCCTTGCAAGCATTGTGACTAATGAGTTAGTTGCAAGATGATGTATTACGGAACGATTAAAGAGACTTGCCGGTAACGAGATTGAACTAGGTATTGAGATACCGACGATCGAATCTCGGGCAAGTAACATACCAGTGACAAAGGGAACAACGTATGTTGTTATGCGGTTTGATCAATAAAGATCTTCATAGAATATGTAGGAACCAATATGAGCATCAGGTTCCACTATTGGTTATTGGCCGGAGACGAGTCTCGGTCATGTCTACATATTTCTCGAACCCATAGGGTCTGCACGCTTAAAGTTCGGTGATGATCGATATTATGAGTTTATGTGTTTTGATGTACCGAGGTAGTTCGGAGGCCCAGATGTGATGACGGACATGAAAAGGAGTCTCGAAATGGTCGAGACGTAAAGATTGATATATTGGACGGCTATATTTGGACACCGGAAGTGTTCTGGATGATCTCGGAGAAAACCAGAGTGCCGGAGGGGTTATGGGAAACCCCTGGGGAAGTATTGGGCCTTAGTGGGCCTGAGGGGAGAGAGAGAGGGCTGCAGCCCAGGAGGTGGCGCACCCCCTCCCATGGGGAGTCCGAATTGGACTAGGGGAGGGGGGCGCAGCCCCTCTTTCCCTCTCCCTCTCCCTCTCTTTCCTTCCCCCTTCCCTCTTCCTAGTTGGATTAGGAAAGGATGAATCCTCTTCCTAGTAGGAAGAGGATTCCTCCTCTCCTTGGGGCGCACCAAGGCTGGCCGACCTCCCCCTTGCTCCTTTATATACGAGGGCGGGGTGGGGGGGCACCCAAAGATACACAAGTTGATTGTTCCAAGCCATGTGCGGTGCCCCCCTCCACCATAATCCACCTCGATCATATCATAGCGGTGCTTAGGCAAAGCCCTGCGTCGGTAGCAACATCATCACCATCATCACGCCGTCGTGCCAATGGAACTCTCCCGTGAAGCTCTGCCGGATCGGAGTTCGTGGGACGTCATCGAGCTGAACGTGTGCTGAAATCGGAGGTGCTGTGCGTTCGGTACTTGGATGGGTCAGATCGTGAAGACGTTCGACTACATCAACTGCGTTCTCATAACACTTCCGCTTACGGTCTACGAGGGTACGTGGACGATACTCTCCCCTCTCGTTGCTATGCATCACCATGATCTTGCGTGTGCGTAGGTTTTTTTTTTGAAATTACTACGTTCCCCAACAGTTACAGCGGGCTGGAATCATATTGGAGGGCCCAGATGATGCTACCGGGCCTAATTCCGGTAGGTCGTAACGGGCCGTGAGTTAGCGGGCTGTAAATGGGCTATATGCGAACATGCCGTTAACAGGCTTTCCGTGGGCCAGCCCGCCACCTTTTGACCAAGTCAAACGGGCTGGCCTTTTCATAGGAATGGGCCTCTATTGGGCCGTGCCACGTGTCAACGTATCATAGGCGCCTTGGGTCCAATGAGTGGATGACATCTGTCCCAATGGTGAGCCGACACGTGTTTCCTCCAGCCAATGATGATTTTACATGTGGAAAATCCCCATTGGTCGGGGCTATTAACGGGTTATCAGATCCAAAACCGGACCCGATAGCTTAACAGCGTTCCGTTACAGTGGATGCCACGCGTCGGTCACCCTTGATGAAAGCACTTCTGTGACGCGCAATTTATCGTCATGGAAGTGGACACTTCCGTAATGATAATTTTGGTAATGTCATGGAACACTTCTACGACAGCATAGGTATGACTATCTTTATTCTTTCATAAAATCGTCATAGATGTACATGCATGACAAAAAACGTGACCTACTGTGACAAACACGTATCATAACGGAAGTGTATTTTTTTGTAGTGGAGAGCACCAGGGCAGTGGACGACGGCGAGGCCTAGGAAGGGAACAACACGGAGCCGGGGAAGATTCGGCAGTGGTTGCCCATGCGGTGGGGAGTACGAGGGTTTACTAGTCCGGCTGCCTTCGCCGGAAAATAACAGGAGTGTGGGTGAGTAGAGGAATGGCCTGGCCAGCAATGGAGTAGGGTGGTGCAGTGCGGCCTGTGTGGCAGCACAGCCGGTCACGTGAGGCGGGAGCAGGCAGTCCCACCGGCGCTGGTTTGGGCGTCTGGAGCAAGAAGATCAGATATTACAGAAGCAGAACGGCCGTTGGATTAACATCCAATGACCACTGCTACTAGAATCGTTTGTGGACTAAGTTGACAAAGCCTTTCGTACATGTCAACCTAGTAGACCCACAAGTCAGCCTCCAAATCTGTCCCAAACAGCATACATCCCGAAATTTCTAGCCAGAATCAAATTAATTTAAAAACTAAACATACCTTAATTTAAATCCAATGAAATATAACCCACACAAAAACAATGAAATTTGAAATATCAAAATCCAAAAGAAAAAACTATTTTGGAACTAATTGCGTGTTTGATGTATTTTTTCACTTTACAGCCCATTTCTTATTACTTATAGCCCATTTTCTGGGCAAAATGCATCCCTCCTCATCCTGAAAGATTTCCGGCGCAGCAGGGCGTAGAAAAGCAAGTAGGCCTACGTTGGTTATTCTGCAAAAAACAAAATAGCTGGGCTATCCATTTCCAGAAAGGAAAAAAACAAACTGGGTTGGTCATGTGCTAAACATATGAAATAAAAGCCTGGGCTAGACGGGCCACAACTCCCGCACAACCTAGTTGATACCCTTCTCAGTCCCGAAAAAACAAAATTACTACGCGCGCTGCTGGGTCCCTACTGTTATCCTCACCATGCACGGTCATCTCCTTATTCCTCTTGGTTGTTGACCATGTTGACAACACCGGAGGGCGGCGCCGCGGCGAGCGAACCAAGGCGGAGGATGATGGTGAGGCCTCGGACGGGAACGAACAGGAGCCGAGGAAGATGCGCAGAGTTTTAGGGTGCGATGTGGCCACAATGCATGCGCGGCAGCACAGCCAGCCGTGGGAGGCGGGAGCAGGCTTCCCGCTGTCACTGGTTTGGCTTTGGCAACTGGAGGAAGAAGAGACTGAAGAAACACGACAAACGTTGAATGTCAATCCAACGGTCAAGGTTGGCACAATCGTTTGTTGAGTAAGCCGACACCAAGTAGCATACTTTTTAATATATAGGAAGAAAAGAAAAACTGGGCTCGTTTGCCTAGTAACATTCCTGAAACTGCGACCGTTCGATCTTGCGTCGCAACTAAAACTGTGAGGAAAATGCGTTCGTCTGTCCTCCTCCTCCCAGGGAATGTTCACCACATAAGTGACTAGCACCCTTGATATTCAACTGAGAGGCCTTGGGTTCGAGTCCCAGGAACTCTCAATTTTGTATTCCTTCCTTCCTCACAAAAAGGGAAAGAAAATCAAAGACTTGAGAAGGCGTACAGAACAAGCTAGTGTACCAGTAAAGAGACGTTGCTGAGTTTTAGAAAAAGAGAGACGTGCTCCTGTAGCTGGTTCGAATCCAAACCTAGACTATGACTATATATGGTGCTATGCTACTCGGCAAGTAATGAAACTGACAGATCCAACGTTCGCTTCTCCTCTTCTCTACTTACTCTGCCTAGCATCAGAAGCTCTGGCTGCAGCAACCATGTCCACTGGCTGCTCGTCCACCTGCTCTTCAGTAGGCAACAACCAGATATGCACCAAGTCGCCACCCGTACCATCGCCTGTGGGTCTCATCACACCCCCGCCGGCACACACACACATCGCAGTCGATTGCTCATCGCAACCCGCTGCTGTTGGTGTGGTGCCACTACTTCAAATCACGGAGAGTCATCTATCGCGTCTCTACCACAATCCTCAACCCTAGCCGAGTCTTCTACAAATGCCCGAATCATGGGTTAATAATATATCTAAGTGTTGTTCTGCTGCTTTCAGTTGCTGATTTTTTAAATAGTTTGGTTGATGATTTTCCAATTTGATTCATTCAGAAAAGGGAAGATTCATGTGATTTGTATTTCTGGGAAGTTGCTGATGTGGGGGGATGCAACTACGCTGATTATTTTGTTAGCCGAGGAATCCCAATACCAGCAGGTTGGGGTGTTGGACAAGTAACTGAAGGAACGACAGAAGAGGAAGATGCAGAGTAGAAGGTTAAAGATGCAGTTCCTCTGATCATGGCCAAGCAATAGCTACTGAACGGCCTTGAAAGCAATGTGGAGATGAAAGAACTTGTGAAGATAATGGGAAAAATCAATGTGCTCTGTAGGATGATTGTCTCTTTATTTGAAGTGTATGTAGCACTCGTGATGTATTCAGTGGCTATGACATAAGCACTTTGCTGAAACTAGTAATGAATGAAACCTGTGTAGCAGGCTGGGCATAGTGTTGTGAACATCTAATGATTCCTATTAACGGAAATTGGGGGGGTATCCCCTTTTGCTCATAAATAAATAAATAGCAGAGGCCCTTTTGGTAATAAATAAATAAATTAGTAGAGGCCTTGTCGGGTCAGCTTTGTTCCCATTCGAAGACGTCGAGCAAATTGCAGTCCAACAACAAACTATGTCATTAAATTCAAGTTTCACAGCCAAATATGAGTACAACTAAACAACAATGTCATCATGTTTTACTCGTCGTACAATCACCAAACACAAATCAACATACATAACAAGTGATGTTCTCACAGCAAAATACTAAACAACACGTTCATCAGGTTTCAGTTGTCATAGCAAACACAATTTCAGATAGTAGACTGATAGGCAAATAGGACAAAAGCAATCTAATCATCATCCACAGCAGCAGCGTCAACATCTTCGCCATGTGTATCAGTCTGAATCATAATTCCCCACAGTGTCATATTCTTCTTCATCCTCAATGTCCTCGAACGTTGGCTTCTTCTTGATCAATTCATGTATGTCCACAACACGACAGGCAATCTTTTCGCCAGCGTCATTGACGTGATGGTTCTCAAAGATATTAGGAACATCTGTAGAATCTTGTACATCAGGAGCGGTGTAAGCATCATCTTGTTGTGCAAATTCATTAAACGAATTCCTCTGCTCAAACCTTTGCAATACTCTCCAGTCATCGCTACTTGCAAATGTGTCTTCCAAGAAAAATATCCGTGTTGCTTGATTTGCCAAAATAAAAGGCTCGTTGGTCTGGTACGCCGCCTTGACATTGATGGATTTGAAATAATCATCAACTCTGGGTTTTGCGATCCTGGAAAACATGTCATACCAACGACATCACAATAGAACCACACACTGGTGATCCTCAAAACTGGAGATATACTGCAACTGAACAATGTCTGTTATGTTAGCATACATTTCAATTGTCACTCTGCCGTACGTATCCGTGCTCATGATGGCACTGTTTTGTGTCTTCCTGCCTTCGTCACGTGCAAGGGTGTTGTAGCGCACATCTCCAACAATGCAAGATTCATAATGTCTTACCCGAGTATCAGGACCCATTGCTAGTGCGTAAAGTGCATCACAACTGCCTGCCCATCCTCCCGCATCTTCTTAACCTATGTTTAGAAAATAGACAAGCTGATCATCTTATGTACTCAATATATTAAAAAAATTGACAGTGCAATTCAAAAGCTTACATGGATCTTGAACCATTTCGCAAATCCTGCCACAACCAGTTTGTCAATGTTTCTTGGATTTTGCGGCAGTAACTCGTTTTTGTAGATGCTACACAACATAGTGATCGCGTCAAACATCTAAATATATAAGAATGTGCTGCAATTTTAGTAGATTATGATGTATAAGCTGTAGTAATTAGCACCTACTTGATATAAGGTAGTATCTTAGGACAGTTATTCAACACATACCAAACCATTTTGTCCAAGTCTTTAGGTTTGTCCTCTTGTCGACTCTTCCCTGTAACTCAAACAGAATAATCAAAAATATTGAGCCCAGGATTGTCTCCACCCACCTCTTTGCTAAGCTGATCAGTTGTTTCAATGTATTTTGAGAAGAATGTCAACGCTTCTATAGCAATGTAGGCCTCTGCAATGGAACCCTCAGGTCTAGCTTTGTTCCTGGCATAGCCCTTGAAAGTGCCTAGCCACCTTTCAATACGGTAAATCCAGCCATACTGTACTGGACCTCTAAGTAGTGCCTCATCAGGTAGATGAACAGCCAAATGCACCATCACATCAAGGAAGGCTGGAGGATATATCTTCTCAAGATCGCGTAGGATAGTTGGTATCTTGTCTCTAAGACGCTCCAAAGCATCTATCCTGATATTTCTACTGCAGAGTTCCATGAAGAATTGTCCCAACTTTGCAACTGCTCTGTATAAGTCAGGGTGGCCCAATCCTCTAAGGATAATAGGTAAAACCCTTTGAAGTAGGACGTGGCAGTCATGAGTTTTCAACCCTTGTACCTTGTTTCCATCTGCACTAACTCTCCTTTCAGGGTTGGAAGCAAATCCATGTGGGAATCTCACACGTGACAGGACCTCACAGAATTCTTTTCTTTTTACCGTGTCCAAGACGTACACATCTGGTGCCATATCCCGTGGTTTACCTTCATCTTGCACCTGCAAATCCTTTCTGATACCCAGATGTGTCAAATCAATCCTAGATTTTAAGGTATCTTTTGTCTTGCCTTCAATATTAAGAAGTGTGCCGATAATGCTGTCACATATATTGTTCTCGATGTGCATCACATCAAGATTATGTCGCAGATCCAAATCTTTCCAATACTCCAAGTCCCACAAAGTGGACCTGCGGGTAAACAATAATCTCTCTTCTGCCCTGCCACGCTTCCTTTTCCCGCTACCATTACTAGGATGGTTTCCTAGTGTAATATGCCAGACCTTCTCTAATTCCACTTGCAACTCATCAGCGGTGAGCCTCTTTGGCGCATCACAGTTTTCATGCTTTGCATTGAACACATGTCTTTGGTATTTCGTAGGACGCTGCTTGTCCTTGGCAAGGAAACAACGGTGTCCAATGTAATAGATCTTGCTAAGTATTGCGTATGATAGTGGATTCCTGTCACAGTGAACACATGCATTGTAACCATGTGTCGTTCGCCCTGACATAGTGCCCAAAGCCGGATAATCATGGATGCACCAAATTATAACAGCATGCAGAAAGAAATCAGCTAGTGGGTTGCTATATAGGTATCAAGTGAGAACGCCCTTCCATAGATGTTGAAGTTCCTCTACAAGAGGCTCCATGAATAAATAAAAATCCTTTCTAGGACTTTTTGGACCTGGGATGAGCAAGGCCATCATGTAGTTTGATTCTTTGGTGCAGACATTTGGAGGCATGTTGTAAGGGATAACAAGCACTGGCCACATGCTATATGTGGCGCTCTGGTGGTCAAATGGGTTAAATCCATCTGAAGCTAGGCCAAGTCAATGAGGCTATTTGTTTCATAGATTTGAGTGCTAAATTATGGCAGGCTGTTTCAGCAGTCAATGAGGCCGAGCACACAGCCATCAAACTATCGAAGGACATCGCAGCAACAAAGATCGAGTATAAAACGGTGTACATCTATTTCACCTAACAGATTGGCTACTAGACCATGGCAATCTATGTCATGATAAATATATGGCAGGATGTTTTAGCAACTAATCGGGCTTGGCATGCCATCTCAGCTAAGCAGATTGAGTGCATAACAGGGCAAGGAAGCTTCTTAAGCAGGGCATATTGACTGTAAACTACTTCGGCAAATAGTGAGATTAACAGCGTCTATCAGCTAACATTCAGCGCTACACTAACATGCACGGGGCCTCAGTCTAGAATGCGCGTACCGTGGGAGAAGTTGACCGCCGTGCGCCGCCACACGAACATCGCCAGCGGTGGCGGCGCTGACCGCCGTGCGCCTCCACAAGAACGTCGCCACCGGTGGCGGCACGGCTAGAGGATGAAAGTCTACGAGAGCGTACTATGGGAGTGAGAGGATGGCCGTGCGTCCCCTCGACGAACCGCGGCGCCGACGTATCGGCGCGGCAGGGAGGGCGGCTTTGGCAGAGCGAATGGAGTGGAGGGGGATGGGGGGAGGGGGGTTTGGGGATATTATTGGCTAGTTGGTTGAATTTGGGATTTGGGGGGAATTTTGGGGGGGGGGGATTTCGCCCGGTGGGCGGGGGGAGTTGGGCGCATGGTCAGTTTCTCCAAGTGCACTCCCACGTGTCAGTGAAGAGGCAAGCCGAAGCGCGTTCTGTTTGCGTGAGCCGTGTGCAGGACCGAACGTGTGTGGGGTGCAATGCGACCGCGGCAGGGGTGCTGTGAGTGTACTGCCTTTTTCCCTTTTAAACTAGGTGCATCGCCCCCGAAAGAAAAAAAAATTGGTGCTTCGCGCGATCCATCGATAGTACTACTAGTAATCCGGTAATCCCGACTAAAATGGCGCGGCCGGGTCTTTTCCCGCGTGATATGCTGGGAGGTTGGCTTAGTTGGGTTTTTAGGACGAGTAATGCTACACCTACGTAATCTCAGTTACGTAATTAACGTAATGTGAAACGTGTGAGCTGCTGATTGTAGATTGGGGGGGGAGGGGCCCACCACCATGAAAATCAGGGAGGAGAGAGAGAGGCAATTTACGTTAACCCTTTTGTAGGTTCCCGTAGATGTAGAAAGATGTGAAATGCGTGACTGTGTAGTGGACATACTACTGGAGTGCCTAAGATAAATTGTGTATGTAGACTATGTGTTTATTTTACTTCACATGTTAGCTTTGTCTCGGTTCAACAAAAAAGCAGAGTTGGTGATGATGGTGTGCCTGCCATCCTACAACATAGGCCATCCGATCTATATCTAATGGATAGGAAGGAAACTATGACAATTTACCCGCACTCCTCAACACATTTGCAGATAAGACCTTCCCTCGTTCATCCTTTTCTCCCACAAGATCTTGATGTTCCGTGCAACGCACGGGCATCTTGCTAGTACTCCTACAATATACTATATTATTGTGAAAGTTCATATACACCGTCCAAGATTAATGCAAACACGACAAATTTTCATTACATTTCAAACTTTTATAGCACAAAAAAAATAAAAGAAACCCGACCCTAAACCTATTCTAAAGTGGCGACCGACGTACTCCATCTGCGATCTCCATGTACGGGGGCGGGGTTCAAGACCTGTGAAGTGAAGGTGCAGTCTCCGGCGAGGAAGAGTAGAACACGGGAGATGGACCAGCCAGTTGGCACACCATGCCCTGCCGCCTCCCATGCCTTACTCATCCTCGGAGGAGTCCCTGACCTCGGCGGTGCTGAATGTTGGACGACGGCAAGTAGGACGCGTGGCTGACGGTGCTCCCGTCATTGGCCGCCAGCGTGGCCACCGCTTGTGTGGTCGCGTCCGCGTCCGGCTACGCCGCTATTGCGTCGCGAGTGGCGACTTGAGCGAGGGCGGCGACCTCGAGCTTCATCCCCGAAGACGAGCTCCCTCGCAGAGCGTTCGCGCTCGCGGTCATGGCGGATGTGATGCCAGGTAGCAGGACGATGCGCTATGGTGTGGAGGTTAGCTGGGCGTCGCCACTTTAAGTAGCACATTCTGGTGAGGCCAAGCGTCCGAATGCATCATTAACTCGCCAGAGTTGGTTCCTCGGGCACTGAGCCTCTTAACGACGACTTACGGATGGACGGCATGAATGCAGGCAACTGGCGCCGGCTAGGAACGCACCGCGCGACATCACGAGGGACGAGGGTTTTTGGTGTGCCAGGGTAGTCAACTGCAGTCGTGGAAACGTTGGAGATTCCCTTTGCTCACATGCGACCCCACATGTCATTGAAAAAGCAAGACTACCCGGCATGGTCTCAGGTCCTGGGGATGTAGTTGGCCGCGCTACAACACTCCACGGACGCGGCGCGGTGCGCGCGCACTTCGGCGCCCCGTGCATCCTAGACGAGCCGGGTGTTGATCTGCTGGTCGTGACACAGCGCTAACGCCACCCTCGGCACACTAAAACTGACTGTGTAAAGTGACGATGAGCGTGTCGCTCCCGCATGCCTCATTTGAACATTCCGCCGAGTATCATTCGTATGTGGGCCTAGACCGTGCTTGTATTTCCAATGTTATAATTTGTCCGACATGCATACAAACAAACGGTTCATTTAAAGTTTCACTTTGCCTCCACTACATGTTGCTTCCCGTCTTAGTTTTGACATCCCATTCGGTTCATGCCCCGACACATCTTGACGAGATCGATTGATGTTGAGAGATCAATTGTGTGTCGTGCAATGATATAAAGGTTTGGTCTGTTCCTATGAATGTATTATATGTTCATAAGTGAAACGAACGTATTGTACCTACCCTAGTCCTCTTTCAATCGATCTCCGGACCCCAAGATGAAATCGAGAGAGAATGAGTGGGTGCATGTGTGATACCTAAGGCAGATTCAAAATTTTGAACCGGTGATCATAGCATCCACAAATCATATATAAAGGCTATTTAATGTTAGTTCCGGTCTTGAACGCACAATATACTCCCTCCGATCCTTTCTAGTAGTTTACATATAAGTTTTATGTGTAGTCAAATTATCTCTACTTTGATCAAACTTACAGAAAAAGTATCAACATTCAACAACGCCCAATCAATATTGTTAGATTTGTATGTACTCATAGATTTGTATTCAAACATACATGGTTTCCAATTTGTTTTCAACCACGTGAATGTGCTTGTCCTCGCACATGCTCTTCCTACTAGGATTTCGCCACGTATAGCTAGTCCAATAGTAACTTTTTTAAGCTCCCTCTCCAATAGTACTAGTGGAGTACTGACAACATCTGTAGTAGAGTATGCAGTGCTCATAGTACTCCCTCCTTCCATTTATATAGGGCCTATGTGGAGGAGAGAGATGTGAAAAAGTAAAGGGAGTGAGATCTCATGCAAGAGCCTAGCTATATACGCATTCCTAGTTAAATACAATAAATATGAAGAAAGAGATAGAGAGGAGATGGAAAAATGTACCAATACAATAGCCAACCTTATATTTTTTTGCGGGAAATAGCCCACACTACTATATGAGTGCATATAGATGATGGCTATATATGACATCGCAGTTCCTTATAGCCATCGGCTGGCTATATTATTAACCATGCTCTAATGCTTTTTTCAAAACCGCCTTTGACTATGAACAAGATTAATAGTATGTATAATGTGAAAATTATATCATTGGAAGCTCCTTTCACATATGAATTTGACCGTATGCCTTGTGTAAGTTGCATGTCAGATATTATTACTCTAACATTTGGTCAAAGTTAGCCTCGAAAAACGCATTAGGCCCTATAGATGGAAGGAGGGAGTAGTAGTGGAAGTGGATCCTCTAACGTAGGTATCCCTGCCTTACCCTCCCTTTCGTTCACTTACTAGCAGACCCCATGCTTGCTAGGCCCTGCATGTCAGTTACTCAATGGGTTCGGCCACGTCAGGGGATCCTCATCCGTAGAATACTCCCTCTATTTTTATTTACTCCGCATAAAACGGAGGGAGTGGTAGTATAAATGACGCGGGGGGGGGGGGGGGAGGGACATTGGTTTGCTCTCAAATGTGGTCCCACAAGCGAGCGAAAACGCAAGACGAAGCGCGTTCCATTCGGTGAGCGATGTGGAGGGTCCAGCGTGCCGGGGTGAAACGCGAACGCGACAAGAGCGATGTACAGTCAAAACCGATTGACCGGTTGTCACCGGAACCACTATTCACACCAGAATCTTCGCTGCTCGGCCTACGCCAGCCACTGCCCCAAAACCACACCTCCTCTCCAGCCCATCCCCCACCTTTCGATCCCCTAGCGCGCATCAAGCGTCCCCTAGTTCTCAGGAAAGCCATGGTGCGCCGCAAGATCATGTACTACAAGATGCTGACGCTGGAGCGCCACGCAGAAATCGCGGCGGCGGTCGGTGCCACAGACCTCCGTTCCTAAGCTCGCTTTGCGGAGGGCCAATCCCCGAGTTCTCTGGAGCCAAGCTACGAGGAGGAGGAAGCCGATCCAATGTTCATGGCAGAGGTCGCGGTGCAGAAGGGCCCCGATGGGTATGATACGATGGACGTCGACTTCGTGCTGGAGTCCGGGTCCCCATGGTGCAGGCGGACCAATGGTTCAACCTGGCGATAATAAAGGAGGACCGGGAGGCAGAGGCTCAACTCGACGCAGAGCGCGCGCATGCCGCTGCCATCGAGGCTCTCCTGCAGGCGGAACTAGATGTCGTGGATGTGAACCGGGCGGCGGAGGCTCAACTTGAGGCGGAGCGCGTAGATGCCGCTGCCGTCGAGGCCCTCCTGTAGGCAGAACCAGACGTCCTCGACTTGAACCGGGCGGCGGAGGCTGAACTCGATGTGGAGCGCGCGGATGCCGCTGCCATTGAGGCCCTCCTGCAGGCAGAACCGGACATCCTCGACTTGAACCGGGCGGCGGAAGCTCAACTACACGTGAAGCGCGTGGATGCCGCTGCCATCGAGGCCCTCCTGTAGGCGGAACCGGACGTCCTTGACTTGAACCGGGCGGTGGTCTTGTCCGTGCAGAGCGCCCGCACGCTCCGCGTGAATGAGTAGCTGGAGGCCGAGGACAACCATGGTGCGGAGACACACGTCGGCAGCTATGGCTGGTTCATGCCGGCAGCGAAAGACGACGAGGCCGTCTCGTTCCGCGAGCAATGATAGTTTTTCTTTATGTTGTCTTTAGGGATCTTTTGCTGTGTAAAAACATATATTGTTATGCAAGTTACCTGACTTTCATCATTTGGGTCAGTCTACCATTTCAGGCTATTGGATGAATATCCTACGTCTCCTAACCCTTCTTCCTCACCTCTTCTTCTTCCCCAACAGACCACCACACGTGCCATACGGATCCTCCCCAACATGTGGTTGGATAAACATATTGTATGAACGAAAATTATGTGTCAGCGGTAGAACGGCTGAGTTTGGTTTGTTCACATGCGGTAGCACGTGTCAGTGAGGGTGCGTTCCCTTGGATGGGTTTGCGGCGTGCAGGAGCGACTGTGTGAGGGTGCGATGCAACTGCGACAGCCATGCGCAAGTGTACCTCCTTTCCATTTTGAAAACTTTAGGCAAGCTTGGCAAAAATGTGTGGCGAAGTTCGACAATGCAAGGCCTAGACCCAAACAGGATAAGTACGTACGTACTAGGAGTACCGGTGTTAATAAAGAAATGTGAGGTTTTCCTTCACGGGATTAATTGATACAAATCCTCGTTTGACGTGTCAATCAATGCGTATTTTTTCTCCAAAGCCCAAAGAGCTAACCATCTCACTCCTTATCGCTTGATTAATGCAGTGCCATGCAAACCAACCTTCTCACTTCCGCATGCATGCAAGGGTATATTAATGTCCTTGGTTGCTAGTACGAGGCAAACCCCATCAATTTTGCCTCGATTAGTGTTAGTGGCCCTTTTCAAATTGTAATTTTTATATACTGGCCTTGTGTACAAAACATGGAGGTAGTACCTATTTTATTCCTTCCCCATTGTAGTGACGTCGACGATATCTCAAACATTGTCGTTTGGCGAAGTGCATTCGACGGAGAACACCATTGAGGGAGACCACCGGACGCAAGTGCCGCCTGCAAGCTGAGACAACCGCCTTATTTGCATCCAGGAAGTCTGTTGAACCAAGGACGCGTAAATAATGTGCTAGTACTACTAGTACACAATAGCGTTGTCCGTCCAGCTTAGTGCGGTGAAGTGGTTTCTTGAAGAAGACGATGGAGAAGCGGAGTCAGGAAGAGTGAAATGATGGTTGCTTCGTCCGTGCTTTGTGATTTGACACCTCAATGCTTTGTGATTTGTGATAGAGGGGACATGGGAGTAGACTCAGTGCTCTATACTGTACATGCGTCCAAGCATGGGAGCAAGAGGAGAGACGTTGCATTTTTTCTATTCCTTCAATCAATCAATTAGGGAGCTTCGGTTCCATCTTTTTGGCTTTGGCAGCATCGTCCATAATGGTTCCCATCGATGCGAAAAGCTATTTTTACATTTGGCTACACATTGTGGATGCCCTTAACCGTACCACTTGGTTTTGCTGCTGTGTGCTATCTATACAAATCTCAATTATATTGATCCAAAAAATTATAGAATCAAGATTAGTAAAAAGGCGGTGATTTTGCCGCGCGGATGGCGGGGGAGGTTTCTTATTTTTAGAGGACGTTGGATTGGCGGTTTGCTAACATGCGGTCCCACGTGTCAGTGCTTTACCAAGCCGACCCACGTCCCACATGAGGCAGAACAACGGCAGAAGCAACATATGGTTAACTTGAAGAAGATCTTATCAAAAAAATTGAAGAAGATGAGGGAGAAGCGGATTCAGCAACGAGTGAAATGATGGTTGCTTCATCCCTCTAACTTCTTTTTTAGCATTATTACTTCGTCCCTCCAACTTAACTGCGGGAAAGGTGCAACTTTGTGATTTGATGCCTCATTGCTCATTACTATGCTGGCACCATGACTGGGGTGCTTCACCCCTGCTGCTCTGCACTGTATTTTGGTATGGCACATGGACCCGGTAGCATGATGTCCCACATGTCGGCGAATGGGACTAGACCATTTATGAAAGCAAGTGCTCCACTCTTATGACGGAGGAGTACACGACACGGCGGCCCCGTGAACTGTCACTTGTACTGTATAGTACTATAGTTTTGTTGTTTCGCACGATCCATCGATACAAACCCGATTAAACAGGAAAGGGCGGGATTTTTCCCGTGCGGCAGATGATACTGGCTATACATTTCAAAAGCAATTTTAATGTATGCAGACTGAATAATTAAGTAACAATATGATATCTAGTAAAACTAAAAACACCTATGATTTATTGTGTTAGAGTGTAGTAGTAGTAGTGTTGTATTGCATAGTTGTTAGATATAACTTGCGAGAACGTGTAGAGATGTAGTTTTGGAGGGACTACAAAGATAAAAGCGTAATATGGTCACCAAACTTCAGAATACGCTCATTACGGCCACTATATACGTTTTGCGGTGATTATACGGTCACTTGCTCACCGTTCTGCATCGGAATGCACTCTGTTGACCGGCCAAATAGTCTGCGTGGCACCATGTTGACTAGTTAAATTGACCATGTTACTTGTGGGTCCCACATGTCAGTTCACATAGGAAAAAGGTCAGATAAACACAAATTTACCCAGGCGCGACAAGTCTCCAACCCGAGCGCGGGAATCACCTGGTTGTGTATGTGTCTGTTAGGGCCTGATGTGTGCGCATGCACGTGTAGGTTGAGCACTTGAGCATGAGAGTGTGTGTTGGTCGTGTGCTGTCTGCATGCATGCGTGCGTGTGTGCGTGTGAGTGTTGCGTGCGTGCGTGGCTGCGTGTGTACGTGTGAGTGTTGCGTGCGTGCGTGGCTGCATGTGTTCGTGTGAGTGTTGCGTGCATGCAGTTCGTGTGCATGCATGCGTGTGTGTATAATCACCACACCAGCTCCTGTGTGTTAAAACAGACGACTCAACATACCAATAGAAGGCCACCTTGTCCGCTGTGCCCGCGGTCATGACTTCAAACCACCATCCAATATTTTCTTGTCGTTTGTTTTCATTCTTACTAGCAAGATGCTCGTGCGTTGCACGTAACATCAAGATGCATTTGTATGACTAGTTTATCTTGTGAGAGAAAAGGATGAACGAGGGAAGGCCTTATTTGCAAATGTGGAGAGGTGTGTGGGTACCTTTTTGCAAAATTGCCATAGTTCCCTTCCTATCCATCAGATATAAATCGGATGGCCTATGTTGCAGGATGGAAGGCACACCATCACCACCAACTCTGTTTTTATAAGAGTGTAGAAGAGTAGATACAAGCCGATAGGTGGGCCCAATGGTAGTGAGATAATGTGATGCAACACTAGAGGTGCCACGTGGAGCGTTTAACTGGTCAACTAGTCCCGTCTTGAGCAAATACAGAGCTGTACGGTGAGCCCGTGACTGTATAATAACCACAAAACATAAATGGTGACCGTAATGAGTGGATTCTGAAGTTCAATGTACGTATCATGCTTTCGCTCCAAATACAACGATTGTCACTGTATATATCGCGAGAGAAAGATGAAACATGCGTGAATGTGTTGGGGGCTTACTTTTAGAGGACCTGGAGATAGTTTGTGTGCGTACGTGAAACGGGTGTAGAGGGAGTGTATGCGATGGGGAGAGAGATGCTCTTTGTTTCTCTTTATTATGACTAACTTTATATATAGTATAAAAATATAAAAATTCACAGTGCGGAATAAATATCATTGTGGGCACCATGCAATGCAAATTAACGTTCATACTCCTCCATATAACTTTGTAATGTTGTATATATGTAGAAATTCTAAAATAATTTTGTGGCCACACTTTATTCAAAAGGAATGTTGTATGCGAAATAAACATGAAGAGAGGGCTTTTTAGATCAATGGGGTACGTGATGTAACATGTGTGAATATGTAGTTGATGTATTTGGCAGGGCCTAGAGAGTTATGTGTGTGTATTAGGTATTCGAGAGAGGCATGGATAGAGGGGCCGGCGGGGGGAGGGGGCGTGGGAGAGATAGCACGGGAAATGAGAGAGAGAGAGAGAGACTAATATGATGTCACAGCGAGAGATTCCCTTGAGTGTGTATATGCAAGGAGGGAGGGGATAGAAGCACGAGGAGATTTTTTTGTGTAGTGTCTGTGTTGGTATGTGTGGGTGTGAGAAGATAACGAGACCTGGGGGCAGAGGTGAGGCCCTTGGTTCGGTTCTGTGCTGCGCCACATTGGTCAGCCCGTGATGCATTTAGGGAGACCCATGGATGACTTGTCGTACAAGACAATGATAGAAGAATTGTGAAGGACTCTGTGTCCACTGACGAAGCTGACTAGGATTTGTAACCCTGGGTTATCGGACTAAGGTAACCCCTTATCTTTGATATTACTATTCATCCAACCTAACTTTAAGGGGCATCCTACAGAATGCTCTGCTAGAATCATACTTGTCGATTAGGAAGAGAGGTGCGACACAATGTGTGAGAGACAGGCCTAAATATAATGTGCGTACAAGAGACATGTAGGTAGGTCTATGTATATAGAAAGGGTCGATGGGGATTGTGCGTGTGTATGCTTGTGAGAGGAAGAGTGCTTGTGATAAAGGTTAGTGAAACTAGTCGTAAATGGTTATGAGAGGGAGGGAGGGTTATATCGAGAGTATGTCTGCGAGAAAGACACCTCAGGAGAGAGTGTGTGAGCATGTGTGAGAGACCACCGATGGAGAGTGAAACTACACGTAAAAGACTGATGTACACATTGATTAAAGATATAAATTGTATCCAAATATTAGGATGGGATCATGATATTTGCAATTCGCGTAAGGAACGGTCATTGATCCATCAGACATCTAGATTCTATAGAATTTGAGCATGTCTATGTTATTATTCAACATAATTGATCCACATAGCTAGTATTTTGAAATCCAGACAATGCATCACTTTAGTAATCTAATATAAATGTGAGGATAGTTCATGTTGTGTGTGTAAAGCACAGTATACATACAAAAGTTACACAATGAACATTATAAATAGCTAGCTATGAACTAGCATACATTTGAATTCAACTTAAGGTGGTTTAAAAAAATTGAATTCAACATGAAGTCCATTCAATTATTTGAATTCGATATCATGGCATTTGTAAATCATACTTAAGTTATGGGAGCACCAATATTTGCTCCGATTTTGTACAGAATAGCATATATAGTCGTGTACAAACTAGATTCAAATTTAGCTCCTCCATTCCAAAATAATCATAGTTATAGGATTTCCAAGTGTCGAAATTTCAAAAAGAAGCGGATAATTTAATGAGGTTTTCAAACATACAAGGTCAAATTTAACGTTGTCTATTTAGGTCAATCCTCAAAGTTCAAGAGTACTCTAAACGTGAATGCTTCTGTGTCAAAACTTTGAATGAAGCGCCAAAAGAGCCTCTAGTCGCCCAAAACCGCGTGAGACCAATGTTTGGTAGTAGAAGGAAATTACTTTTCTAACTCCGACCCATGAACACCTACCGGCCCGACGTCCAAAGGTCTAAACCGGGGTATGTTTGTAGCTTCATCTAAACGCCATGCAACCGCCTCCGAAAAACATTCATACACATTGACCGCCTAAGCACACATGCACGCGAGTGAAATCGCTCCCGCCCACTATTTGGGACACCTAGGATTACCATCCTACCCCCGACCCGCAGTAGGTCCGAAATTTAAGAGGGGGGGGGGTAAATTTTGTACTTTCCCCAAATTTCAAACAAGCACGTCCCATTTGTTCAATAAAGCCAAAAACAAGCGCGTCCCAGACCGAAACATGGATCTCCCTTAGCTCCCCTCGCCCCCCCGTCCGATTCCCCATTCGTACTCCATGGGCGCCAAAACTACCTCTCTGATACGTCTCCGTCGTATCTATAATTTTTGATTGTTCCATGCCAATATTCTACAACTTTCATATACTTTTGGCAACTTTTTATACTATTTTTGGGACTAACATATTGATCAGTGCCCAGTGCCAGTTCCTGTTTGTTGCATGTTTTTTGTTTCGCGGAATATCCATATCAAACGGAGTCCAAATAGGATAAAAACTGAAGGCGATTTTTTTGGAATATATATGATTTTTGGGAAGAAAAATCCACGCGAGACGATGCCCGAGGGGGCCACGAGGCAGGGGGCGCTCCCCAGGGCGCAGGCGCGCCCCTGACCCTCGTGGCCACCCTGTAAGGCGTTTGGTGCCCTTCTTTCGCCGCAAGAAAGCTAATATCCGGATAGAGATCGTGTTAAAATTTCAGCCCAATCGAAGTTACAGATCTCCGGCAACAAAAGAAACGGTGAAAGGGCAGCAGAATAGAACGCATAAACAAAGAGAGACAGAGAGACAGATCCAATCTTGGAGGGGCTCTCGCCCTTCCCACACCATGGAGGCCAAGGACCATAGGGGAAACCCTTCTCCCATCTAGGGAGGAGGTCAAGGAAGAAGAAGACAAAGGGGCCCCCTCTCCCCTTCTCTTCCGGTGGCGCCGGAACGCTGCCGTGGCCATCATCATCCCCGCAATCTTCACTAACAACTTCACCGCCATCATCACCAACTCTTCCCCCCCTCTATGCAGCGGTTTAACCTCTCTCTTACCCTCTGTAATCTCTACTTAAACATGGTGCTCAACGCTATATATTATTTCCCAATGATGTATGGCTATCCTATGATGTTTGAGTAGATCTGTTTTGTCCTATGAGCTATTTGATGATCAAGATTGGTTTGAGTTGCATGTTTTGTTATTGGTGCTGTCCTATGGTGCTCTCTGTGTCGCGCAAGCGTGAGGGATCCCCGCTGTAGGGTGTTGCAATACGTTCATGATTCACTTATAGTGGGTTGCGTGAGTGACTGAAACACAAACCTGAGTAAGGGGGTTATTGCGTATGGGATAAAGAGGATTTGATGCTTTAATGCTATTGTTGGGTCTTACCTTAATGATCTTTAGTAGTTGCGGATGCTTGCTAGAGTTCCAATCATAAGTGCATATGATCCAAGTAGAGAAAGTATGTTAGCTTATGCCTCTCCCTCATATAAAATTACAATAATGATTACCGGTCTAGTTATCGATTGCCTAGGGACAAATAACTTTCTCATAACAAAAAGCTCTTTACTAAAACTAATTTAGTTGTGTCCTTATCTAAACAGCCCCTACTTTTTAATTACGCGCTCTTTATTATCTTGCAAACCTATCCAAAAACACCTACAAAGTACTTCTAGTTTCATACTTGTTCTAGGTAAAGCGAACATCAAGCGTGCGTAGAGTTGTATCGGTGGTCGATAGAACTTGAGGGAATATTTGTTCTTCCTTTAGCTCCTCGTTGGGTTCGACACTCTTACTTATCGAAAACTGTTGCGATCCCCTATACTTGTGGGTTATCACTCTCCACCAGCCGCGAAACCTCGACGTGCTCCGTCCGCCACCCCATCCCACCCATCAACGGCTGCCCTCCTCCATCACGCCGGAGCCGGTACCCCGACATTGTCGTCCACTGCAACCTCAACCACAACGCCCTCCACGGCTAGTAGTTGAAGCCGGGACCAAGTCATCCGTACCCGAGCCAGTTCAACCACGCAGTCCCGCGCCTCACCGCTGCCGCTCCAACTTCGCCACCGTCCACCGCACCGGAGCTATTCCTGCTACGCCATCCTTCGCCGCCTCGGATCTGCTTCCCCTCCGCCGACATACGACCACGGCAACCTAGTCAACAATTTGGCCATGGGTTCTTCCAAGCCTGCACCCTCCTCAGGAACATCGGTTCCCCTGGCAAAAAGAAGAAGATCGCCGTGACATGTGGACGAGACCACACCGGCAACCGAAAATGGTACTCCTCTTCCCTTATTCGTGCAAAACTTACGTGTCTGCTTGCATGGTATTCATCCCACAGAAGACACTAGTTGACCGCTTCTTCTTGATACTAGATGTTCCTAGTAACTCGTGATGCACAAGGTTTCTCCTCATATACTATTTCACCTTAGCTAGAGGTCCGTCGCCCCCTGGATTTCAATTCCTGGTCAGTTGATTCCCAATTAACGGAAGCATTCCCGGTGTAACAGGTGCTAGTCCGCCTATTATGCCGGGGAAGAAGCGCCTCGGTGTTTATCTTAGGGGCATGTGGGGCCTAGAGCTGCTGGCGCCCGATCTGGAGGTTGGCCGGGATTAAAGGGATGGCCTGGGGCGCTGCCAAGCGAGCGGTGGTGTGAGGTCGAGGGGAGGGCGGGGTGGCGGAGGCAGGGTCTAGGCCGGTGGTCGCTGGCGGTTCGAGAAAGATCGTCAACAGTGACTGGTGAGAGGTAGACGAAGGCCATCTGCCCGTTCCTTATAGATCGGACGGTTCATAAAAAAATCGACTGGCCTATTTATTTTTAGTCGACTGTTATCGATGGTGTGCTGGAGGAGTACCTGCATTTCCTGTGCTCATATATTACAAAATCATACGGAGTAGAATCTAATTTTGTTTGCCATGCAATGTTGTAGAGCTATCATATGTCTCGTGTCATTTATTTTTCAGCCACCTGCTATCTGCTACTTTTACAGTGCACTAGTTCTGCACACACTTCACCCATACTCTCACTATTGTGTTTTTATGCAAGGGTATTTCAGACCCTGCCTTGACAGAAGCAGAAAAGAGAAGAGGGAAGTCGCTCTAGCGTGGTACGTGGCTAGGCCAGACACGTTTCAAGACTTTAAAGGGTGTAGTGTGAGCAAATGGAGACGGGAAACATAGCTCTGGAGTTGATGATCTCGCTCGCTGTGTACCACCATCCCAGGTGCTTGCTTTAACTTCACGGTGTCATATGTGGTGGCATGCTGCATATGGTGTCTAGCTTGTATTCGAAAGGCCGAAGTCGGTCTTTATCAAGATAAGGAAAGATATTTTTTACATGAACCACCATCTCGGGAGCACTAGAAGACAAATAGCTAGTCATGGCACTGGCCGAGCCAGTGACAAGCCCAACACAGACATGCATCACCTGGAAGTCGACTAAAAAGCCATGATGGTTGCAAAGCAGCCCGCCTCCCACCAGGCTCTCAGGTCCTAGATGATCATGCTCACCACTCCAGCCAGATGTCTAGCTTGTATTGCTTCCAATTTGGTTAAATTGCATCTCCTTAGCTTACACACTATACCTTTGAATATGACACGCCTTCCTGTTTTTGGTACATACTAGTACATCTGTCTATTAACCATGTTCTTACATCAAACTAATATTCTTGTGTATCCCTCGTCAATCACTTATGATGAGGCAGTCAGGCCAGTGGACTACGGTGATAAAAGATCCTCATTTAAAGAATGCAGTGTCAGCCTCCCCACATAATTCTCAATTAACAGCAAGGCTAGATGAAGATAGTGAACATAACTCTATAGTTGATTACCGCATTTCCCCTACACTAGCATCGCAGGTGCTTGCTCTAAGTTGGCAGCATGATATGTGGTTGCATGTTGCATATGGTGTCTAGATTGTAATTCTTCTAATCTGGTTAAACTGCATGTGCGATTCTACTTAGTTTATACATTATACCTGTTAATGTGACATGTCTTCCTATTTTTAGTACATAGTACATCTGTCTATTAAGCATGTCCTTACATAAAACTATTGTTTTTTTGTATCTCGCATAAATCAATATGACAAGACACCTTCAGTATATGCAGTGTGATATTAGTTGCATCTTTCATATGATTTATAGCATGCACTGCTTCTAATTTGTTGAAATGCCATTTATGATGGGACACTTTTAACTTGGCAGAGTCATATTGGTTGCATCTTTCATGTGGTGTCTAGCTTGCATTGCTTCTTATTTGTTGAAATGGTTTCTGCTTAGTTTACACAAACAATTGTGAATATGCCATGCCGTCCTGTTTTTCGTATTATTCCATCCTGGAATCATGTGTTTGCCTTACATCAAAGTAGTGATTGTCAGTATCATGCATGAATGAGTTGTGAAGAGTGAATTTTATTAGTTTTTCTTGTCGGTTTTACTTGACAATTCAAAATAAATAAAGCCAAAGGAAGTTAGCAAGGCAGCTGATGAAGGTGCTCCTTCCAAACGGAGGGCCTCTACAGATTCTACTCCTCCATTACCCCAAGATGATTTCCAAGACAACACATGCATAGACACTCAACGTAGTTGTGTTGGTGATGAGCACGTCTCCCCTAGTGCACCATCACAGGTGCTCCCTCTAACTTGGCACTGTTATATGTGGTTGCATGTTATGTATGATGTCTAGCTTGTATTGCTTCTAATTTTGTTGAATTTCATCTGCTTACTTTACACATTATACTTGTGACTAAGAAACATGTTCCTGTTTCTAGAACATACAATATCTGTCTATCACACCATGTTCTTACATCAAAGTAATACTGTTGTGTAACCTGCAACAATCACTTATCATAAGACATGTTTGACATGGGAGTGTCATATAGGTTACATCTCGCGTTCTTTTCTAGCTTGTACTACTTCTAATTTGTTGAAATGGCACTTATGACGAGACAATTTTAACTTGGTAGAGTGATATTCGTTGCATCTTTCATATGGTGTCTAGCTTTCATTGCTTCTAATTTGTTGAAATGCCTTCTGCTTAGTTTACACATCATAGCTGTGTTGTCCTTCTTTCTTACACATTCAATCGTCCTATCATGCGGTCGCCTTACATTAAAGTAGTTCTCATCAGCATCCTGCATCAATGAGTTCTGAAAAATGAATTTTTATTCATTTTTCTTGTGGGTTTGACTTGACAAGGCAATACAATTAAGAAAGAGGAAGGAAAAAATAAGGCAGAGACTGATGGCAGTCTTCCGGCTAAACCGGCATCCGGGGTGCTTTCTCTAGCTTGGCAGTGTGATATTGTTAACTTAGCAGAGCAATATTTGTAGCATCTTTCATATGGTGTCTACCTTCCATTGCATTGCTTCTAATTTAGTGAAATGTCTTCTACTTAGTTTACACATCATAGTTCTGGTTATCTCATGCCGTACTGTTTTCGTACATATTACATCCTCCTATCATGTGGTTGTCTAACATCAAAGTTCAGTTCGTCTATATCACACATCAATTTGTTCTGAAGGACTAAATTGTTATTCGTTTTTCTTGTCGGCTTGACTTAACATGGCACAGAGAAAGAGGAAGCAACATAGAACGACAGGGAAAGGGAAGCGGAAGAATCATGCAGATTCTGTTGGTACTGATGGTGCAATGGAAGGTCAAAGTCCAGCGGAAAATTATACTGACAGGGTATCCTATGCTACACGAGCTGCAGAACAAGCCAAACAGAAACAAATAGCTGCCACCAAACAAGCAGAGACGGCCCTAGTTGTTGAGCACCTTCCTCAGTACCACCAGCTGCACGATTTACTCATTGGTCAACTCAGCTAGCAGCACGTTCCCAAGCTCCCTTGCCACCTGACACTACTTCCAAAGCACTCTTGACAAAAGATGAGTTGGCAAGATCAGATGAACTTTGTGAGCTTCAACAGTAAGAAGGTAGTTGCTGGAGTCAAGTTACAGTTGCATGCTTCTTTATATGTAGTCTCATAGTTTGATGTGCACTAACACTTCCTATGTTCGTTGTTGGACTAGCACCTAGGCGGAAGAGGAAACAAACATCAGGGATAATGCTCGATAGGTTAACTAAATCTAGAGGAGGAAGAATGGAGATCCATTTTGAGGCAGGTTTAAAAAGGTCACGTGATGCTACAGAGTCAGCCAAGTTAGTATCAGAGGTAGCGGTTGCCGTTAGGTGTCATGTACGTATCCTCCCAACATGGATTCAGTACAGGAATGACAAAGACGAAACCCAGTTCAACACCTTCCTCGACCATTTATCTATAAGTATGGTTATGTATGGAAACTAGTAATATCACCTTGCTCTGTCCAATACTTTCTAGGTTGCTGATAATGAGACTCCCATAATTTTCAACATATGAGGTTCAAGTTGGATAGCCAAGATGATGCAACCAGACAAGCTTGCACCCATGTTTTCAAGTCTGCTCTGCGACAGTATTGGTATAACTTGAGGAAAACTCACTTTGAAGGCAAGGCTAACAGTGAACTTCCCCAAACATCTCCAGTGGAAAATATATCAGATGAAGACTGGAGAGGCCTCGTTAAACACTAGTCTAATCCGAAGTATCAGGTACATTATATATATGTGACCAGATCACATGTTGAAGTCCTATTTACGCATGTGCCACACAAATCTATCTTCTTGTAGGTGAACTGTTCAAAGAACAAGGCCAACCATACGAAAGTGAAATTCCAACAGACGACAGGATCTTGTAGCTATATTGCACACTGTGAGGCTCTTGTAATTAGTTGTTGTTTCACTCTTTTCGTTGTACCATATTATCATATATATATTGACTTGTTCCAAATGCAGAGGAAAGCGCGCAAGGACCAAAAAGTACCTGAACCAAATGCTGTGGAAATATTCAAGGACTGTCACACCAGCAAGACGAAGGGCATAACTACACCAGTCAAAGCCACTGTTGTAAGTCCTTAATCCTCATGCCTTTTAACTACTACTTACTCTGACTTGTGCCTTGAACTGCATGGTTTGCGGCCAATGTCTATTACTCTTTTCAATTTTATACACAATTGCCTTAGCATATCATTGCACCTTACAAGGTTTAAAAGAGAGGAGTGATGTTCCTTTGATCTTGACCTGTAATATAGTTCCGTGCTGGACTTGCCCACACAACGTTACAATTGCATGTTTGTCTGTTCTCAGTTGTTTTGTGATATGAATGATGTCATACTACGCTTGCCGTATTATAAACTTTGTCTCTTTATCCTTAAAAGTCAATACAATGTGAAGAACTAGACAATACATTAGCCATGGTACATGGTCATATGTTTGGAACCTGGTTTTATTATGTACTTTGCAGTAAAATACAACTAATATTTTACATGGGTTCACCAGAATAAGTTCTGTATATAGACCAAAGCTATTTTGTTTGGTTTTGCTTCCTCCTTAATATCTTCTGTTCTGGTACTACTAATGTAAAAACTCAACTTTTCAGCAAGCTATGGAAAAAATGGTGGAACTGCCACCTTCTAAAGGTGGCGAGGCAACTATAACTGCAATGTCAGCTCTTGCTGTAGTGGGTCAATACATGTCCACTAACAGTGCCAAAAGCATGTTCCTGCGTAATACTGGGTTGGTTGTTAAGGCAATCTCATTCAAACTGCCTCATGATCAAGATATGCAAGCTCAAAACAATGTTATATCTGTGCTCCAGACACAAGTCCATTCCCTAACAGAGACCCTTTGTGAAACAAGGATATACATTGTTCAATGTCGTCAAGATATGCATGGTTTTGCAACCAGACTATCAGACATTTGCTATGTTGTTCAGGAGCCTAGGAGAAATGAAGGCGAATGTTATGGTGCTCCATCGAACAATACACCATGAAAACATAACAATCAGGTCAAATGAACTGAGCTTCTGAACTTCTGGTGGTTCATTTATCTGCCAGACTGTTAACTTTTATACCAACCTTCCTTTTGTTTTATAGTTGTAATTTGTTTTGTTGCGATATAAAATTTGTTCTTAACATCCAACACTAGCTGAAGAAAACAGCAAGCCATTTTGGTATAGTGTAGGGTGTTCCCTATATTTGCACTTGTGGCAATCTTTGACGCCTTAAAAGCCTAGCGTTAGTTTCGGGCTTATTTATTTCCTAGTATTATTTTTCCCTGGTTTGCTAGTGGCCGCAACAACCATGGACCATATACGGACCGTGGTAACCTTGACGCTACTATGGGCCATAGGACCCATGGGCCTCCTACATGTCGCCTTTAAATGGGCCTCCAACACGGCCGTAGAATCGGTGGGCCTCGGGCCGTCGGATAAATGGGTCTACATGGGCCGTAAACGGGCGTAATTGGTATCGGCCTAGTATGGTAACGGGTCGTTAACAGGTCGGAGGACAGCAAAGGCTTAATTCTGTCACAGGCATAATGGGTTGTTAATGGGCCAGAATATAGGACGGGCTGGAAACGGCGCAACGGGTTAACATGCCAGAAATGGGCCGACTCTTGCCACGGGCCGAATTTGGCCCATTAGGGGAACATGCCAGTAACGGGTCGGAAGTAGTCGAGAGCTGGAAAGGAGCCCAAGAACGTATGGGCCGTCAGTAGGCCAAAAGCTAACACGGGCTGGAAACGGCCCATGTGAAATGGGTACAAAGAAATTTACTGTTCATTATGGGCTAGAGTCACCATGGGCCTCTAAAGGGCCAAAGATACGAAGGCCTCATATGAGCCGAAAGACGTCGTGGGCCATACATGCGCCGAGAGTGGAACGGGCTGGTGTTATATTCGACGGCCCACATGACGTTGTTGGGCCGATTTCGTGTAGGCCCTGACGGGCCGTGAGTTACCAGGCCATGAAATGGGCTATTTGCAAAGAGACCGTTAAAAGGCTTTTCATGGGCCAGCCCGCTATCTTTTGACCAAGTCAAATGGGCCGGCCTTTGTAAGCTAAATGGGCCAGTGGTGGGTCGTGCACGTGTCGACGTATCATAGGCGCCTATTTGACCCACTGACGAGCTGAGACGTGTTTCCTCCGGCCAATTAGAATTTTACACATGGAAATTTCCCATTGGTCCGGGCTGTTAACGGGTTATCAGATCTAAAACCAGACCCGATAGCTTAACGGCGTCCCGTTACGGTGGATGCCATGTGTCGGTCACCCTTGACGAAAGCACTTCCGTGACGCGCGATTTATCGTCATGGAAGTGGACACTTCTGTGATGATAATTTTGGTAATGTCATGGAAACACAGGTATGACTATCTTGATTCTGTCATAAATTTGTCATGGATGTACATGCATGACAGAAAATGTGACCTACTGTGACAAACACGTATCATCACAGAAGTGTATTTTTTTGTAGTGGTAGGAGGGGCACGCCAGCCCCTTGTGTGCTGGTGTGCGCCCCTCGTTTGGCCCATATGGCCCATTAACCTCCCGAGGCTTCCCGGAACCCCTTCAGTTGATCCGATGATTACCCAGTACATTTTGAAACCTTTCCGGTGACCAAATAGCATCATACTATATATCAATCTTTACCTCTGGACCATTCCAGAGCTCCTCATCATATCTATGATCTCATCTAGGACTCCGAACAACATTAGGTCACCAACTCACATAACTCATATAATACTATATGTCAACAAACGTTAAGCATGCGAACACTACGGGTTCGAGAATGATGTAGACATGACCTAGATGCCTCTCCGGTCAATAACCAATAGCGGGACCTGGATGTCCATATTGGTTCCTACATATTCTACGAAGATCTTTATCGGTCGAACCTTTATGCCAATGTACGTAATTCCCTTTGTCTGTCGGTATGTTACTTGCCCAAGATTTGATCATCGGTATCTCCATACCTAGTTCAATCTCATTACTGGCAAGTCTCTTTACTCGCTCCGTAATACATCATCTCATAACTAACTCCTTAGTCACTTTGCTTGCAAGCTTCTTGTGATGTGTATTACCGAGAGGGCCCAGAGATACCTCTTCGATACATGGAGTGACAAATACCAATCTCGATCCATGCCAACTCAATAGACACCTTCGGAGATACTTGTTGAGCATCTTTATGATCACCTAGTTACGTTATAACGTTTGAGAGCACACAAGGTATTCCTCCGGTATCCGGGAGTTGCATGATCTCATGGTCGAAGGAATATGTATTTGACATTAAGAAAGCAGTTGCAATAAACTGAACGATCATATGCTAAGCTAACGAATGGGTCTTGTCATCACATCATTCTCCTAATGATGTGATCCCGTTATCAAGTGACAACTCATGTCCATGGTTAGGAAACCTTAACCATCTTTGATGAACGAGCTAGTCTAGTAGAGGCTCACTAGGGACATGGTATTTGTTTATGTATCCACACATGTATTTAAGTTTCTGATCAATACAAGTCTAGCATGAATAATAAATCTTTGTCATGAATAAGGAAATATAATAATAACAATTTTATTATTGCCTCTAGGGCATATTTCCATCAGTCTCCCACTTGCACTAGAGTCAATAATATAGATTACATTGTAATGAATCTAACACCCATGGAGTCTTGGTGCTTATCATGTTTTTCTCGTGGAAGAGGTTTAACAACGGGTCACCACATTCAGATCCGTATGTACTTTGCAAATTTCTATGTCTCCATCATTCACCTTTTCAAGAATTGAGTTGAAGCTTCTCTTGATGTGTTTGGTTCTCTTGTGAAACCTAGATCCCTTCGCTAAGGCAATCGCTCCAGTATTTTCACAAAATATTATCATTGGACCCGATGCACTGGGTATTACACCCAGATCAGATATGAACTCCTTCATCTAGACTCCTTTCATGCGCTGCTTCCGAAGCAGCTATGTACTCTAATACGTCCATTTTGCATCATGCTTTTATATTGATATTTATTGCATTATGGGCTGTTATTACACATTATAACACAATACTTATGCCTTTTCTCTCTTATTTTATAAGGTTTACATGAAGAGGGAGAATGCTAGCAGCTGGAATTCTGGACTGGAAAAGGAGCAAATATTAGAGACCTATTATGCACGACTCCAAAAGTCCTGAAACTTCACGGACAATATTTTTGGAATATATAAAAATATTGGGCGAAGAAAGCACTAGAGGGGGGCCACCTGCCATCCACAAGGGTGGAGGGCGCGCCCTACCCCCCAGGGGCGCCCTCTTGTCTTGTGGGCCACCTGACAGGCCCCAGAGGCCCATCTTCTGCTATATGGTGTGTTTTGACCTCAAAAAAATCAGAAGGAAGCTTTCAGGATGATGTGCCGTTGTCTCGAGGCGGAACTTGGGCAGAACCAATCTAGGGTTCCCGTGGAGTTGTTTTGCCGGGGATACTTCCCTCTAGGAGGGGTAAATCGAAGCCATTGTCATCACCAACAATCCTCTCATCGAGAGGGGGTCAATCTCCATCAACATCTTCACCAGCACCATCTCCTCTCAAACCCTAGTTCATCTCTTGTATCCGATCTTTGTCTCAAAACCTCAGATTGGTACCTGTGGGTTGCTAGTAGTGTTGATTACTCCTTGTAGTTGATGCTAGTTGGTTTATTTGGTGGAAAATCGTATGTTTAGATCCTTAATGATAATTAATACTCCTCTGATTATGAACATGAACATGCTTTGTGAGTAGTTACGTTTGTTCCTGAGGACATGGGAGAGGTCTTCTTATAAGTAATCATGTGAATTTGGTATTCACTTGATATTTTGATTAGATGTATGTTGTCTCTCCTCTAGTAGTGTTACGGGAATGTCGACATGACACTTCACCATGATTTGGGACTAGGGGAAGGCATTGGGAAGTAATAAGTAGATGATGGGTTGCTTGAGTGACAGAAGCTTAAACCCTAGTTTATGCGTTGCTTCATAAGGGGCTGATTTGGATCCATATGTTTCATAGTATGGTCATATTCATCTCAATTCTTCTTTCGTAGTTGTGGATGCTTGCGAGAGGGGTTAATCATAAGTGGGAGGCTTCTCCAAGGAAGGGCAGCACCCAAGCACCGGTCCACCCGCATATCAAATTATCAAAGTGACGAACGTGAATTATATGAGCATGATGAAAACTAACTTGACAATAATTCCCATGTGTCCTCGGGAGCGCTTTGCTTTATATAAGAGTTCGTCCAGGCTTGTCCTTTGATACAAAAAGGATTGGGCCACCTTGCTGCACCTTGTTTACTTTTGTTACTTGTTACCTGCTATGAATTATCTCATCATACAACTATCTGTCACCGCTAATTTTAGTGCCTGCAGAGAATACCTTGATGAAAACCGCTTGTCATTTCCTTCTACTCCTAGTTGGGTTCGACACTCTTACTTATCGAAAGGATACGATAGATCACCTATACTTGTGGGTCATCAAGTCTCTTTTCTGGCACCATTGCCGGGGAGTGAAGTGCCTTTTTTAAGTGGAATTTGGTAAGGAAACATTTATATAGTGTGCTGAAATTTACTGTCACTTATTACTATGGAAAGTAATCCTTTGAGGGGCTTGTTCGGGGTATCTTCACCTCAAACGGAAGAGCACAGAGTTTCTCCTCAACCTAATGCACCTACTGAAAATATTTATTATGAAATTCCTTCGGGTATGATAGAGAAACTGCTAGCTAATCCTTATGCAGGAGATGGAATATTACATCCCAATATGCACCTAATCTATGTGGATGAAGTTTGTGGATTATTTAAGCTTGCAGGTATTCCCGAGAATGTTTTCAAGAAGAAGGTCTTCCCTTTATCTTTGAAGGGAAAGGCATTGACATGGTATAGGCTATGTGATGATATTGGATAATGGAACGACAACCGATTGAAATTGGAATTTCATCAGAAGTTTTACCCTATGCATCTGGTTCATCGTGATCAGAATTATATATATAATGTTTGGCCTCATGAAGGAGACAGTATCGCTCAAGCTTGGGGGAGGATTAAGTCAATGTTATTCTCATGCCCCAATCATGAGCTCTCAAGAGAAATTATTATTCAGAATTTTTATGCTCGTCTTTCTCATAATGATTGATCCATGCTCAATACTTCTTGTACTGGTTCTTTTATGAAGAAGAATATTGAATTCAAATGGGATTTGTTGGAAAGAATTAAATGCAACTCTGAAGATTGGGAACTCGATGAAGGTAATGAGTCAGGTATAAACCTTAAGTTTGATTATGTTCAATCTTTCATGGATACCAATGCTTTTCATGATTTTAGCATTAAATATGGACTTGACTCTGAGATAGTAGCTTTTTTTTGTGAATCATTTGCTACTCATGTTGATCTCCCTAAGGAGAAGTGGTTTAAATATAATCCTCTCATTGAAGTGAAAGTAGTTGAACCTATTAAAGTTGAAGAAGAAACTATTACTTATAATGTTGATCCTATTGTTCCTACTTCTTATATTGGGAAACCACCTTTTCCTATTAGAATGAAGGATCATGCTAAAGCTTCAACTATGGTCCATAAGAGTCATACTAGAACACTAACACCCTCTAAGCAAATTAAAGTTGAACCTAGTATTGGTATGGTTAAAGATGTCTTGGTTGATAATATTGATGGGCATGTTATATATTTCTGTGATGAAGCTGCTAGAATTGCTAAACCCGATATGAAAGATTAACATAGACATGTTGTTGGCATGCCTGTTGTTTCAGTGAAAATAGGAGATCATTGTTATCATGGCTTATGTGATGTGGGTGCTAGTGTGAGTGCAATTCCTTTTACCTTATATAAAGAAATTATGAATGATATTGCACCTGCTGAGATAGAAGATATTGATGTTACTATTAAGCTTGCTAATAGACATACTATATCACCAATTGGGATTGTTAGAGATGTTGAAGTTTTGTGTGGGAAAATAAAGTACCCTACTGATTTTCTTGTTCTTGCTTCCCCACAAGATGATTTTTGTTCCATTATATTTGGTAGACCTTTCTTGAATACCGTTAATGCTAAGATAGACTGCGAGAAAGATATTATTACTGTTTGTTTAGGGTATATGTCTCATGATTTTAATTTCTCTAAATTTCTTAGACAACCTCATGATAAAGAATTGCCTAGTAAGGTTGAAATTATTGGTCTTTCTTCTATTGTCGTGCCTCCTACTGATCCTTTAGAACAATATTTGCTAGATCATGAAAATGACATGTTTATGAATGAAAGGGGAAATAGATGAAATATTCTTTAATCAAGGGCCTGTGTAGAAACACAATTTGCCTGTTGAAATCCTTGGGGATCCTCCTCCACCCAAGGGTGATCTCATGTTTGAGCTTAAACCATTACCTGATACTAATATGCTTATCTTGATGAAAATAAGATATATCTTGTTATTATTCGTGCTAACTGATACGTCCATTTTGCATCATGCTTTTATATCGATACTTATTGCATTATGGGCTTTTATTACACATTATGTCACAACACTTATGCCTATTCTCTCTTATTTTACAAGGTTTGCATAAAGAGGGAGAATGCCGGCAGCTGGGATTCTGGGCTGGAAAAGGAGCAAATATTAGAGACCTCTTCTGCATAGCTCCAAAAGTCCTGAAACTTCACGGAAGACGTTTTCAGAATATATAAAAAATACTCAGTAGAAGAGATTCACCAGGGGGGCCACACCCTGCCCACGAGGGTGGGGGCGAGCCCAACCCCCCTGGGCGCGCCCCTACCTCATGGGCCCCCTGGTGGCCCTCCGGTGGCCATCTTCTGCTATATGAAGTCTTTCTATGGGAAAAAAAATAAGAAGCCATCTTCTCGGATGAAACTCTGCCACCACAAGGCGGAACCTTGGCGGAACCAATCTAGGGCTCCGGCAGAGCTGTTCTGCCGAGGAAACTTCCCTCCTGGAGGGGGAAATCATCGCCATCGTCATCACCAATGCTCCTCCCATAGGGAGAGGGCAATCTCCATCAACATCTTCATCAGCACCATCTCCTCTCAAAACCCTAGTTCATCTCTTGTATCCAATTCTTGTCTCCAAGTCCGGGATTGGTGCTAGTAGGTTGCTAGTAGTGTTAATTACTCCTTGTAGTTGATGCTAGTTGGTTTATTTGGTGGAAGATCATATGTTCAGATCCTATATGCATATTAATACCCCTCTGATTATGAACATGTTTATGCTTTGTGAGTAGTTACGTTTGTTCCTGAGGACATGGGAGAAGTCTTGCTATTAGTAGTCATGTGAATTTGGTATTCGTTCGATATTTTGATGAGATGTATGTTGTCTCTCCTCTAGTGGTGTTATGTGAATGTCGACTACATGACACTTCACCATTATTTTGGCCTAGAGGAAGGCATTGGAAAGTAATAAGTAGATGATGGGTTGCTAAAGTGACAGAAGCTTAAACCCTAGTTTATACGTTGCTTCGTAAGGGGCTGATTTGGATCCATATGTTTCATGCTATGGTTAGGTTTACCTTAATACTTTTGTTGTAGTTGCGGATGCTTGCAATAGAGGTTAATAATAAGTGGGATGCGTGTCCAAGTAAGGACAGTACCCAAGCACCGGTCCACCCACATACCAAATCATCAAAGTACCGAGCGCGAATCATATGAGCGTGATGAAAACTAGCTTCATGATATTCCCTTGTGTCCTCGGGAGCGCTTTTCTCTATATAGGAGTTTGTCCAGGCTTGACCTTTGCTATGAAAAGGATTGGGCCACCTTGCTGCACCTTATTTACTTTTGTTACTTGTTCCTCGTTACAAATTATCCTATCACAAAACTATCTGTTACCACTTATTTCAGTACTTGCAGAGAATACCTTGCTAGAAACCGCTTATCATTTCCTTCTGCTCCTCGTTGGGTTCGACACTCTTACTTATCGAAAGGACTACGATAGATCCCCTATACTTGTGGGTCATCAAGACTCTTTTCTGGCGCCGTTGCCGGGGAGTGAGGCGCCTTTGGTAGGTGGAATTTGGTAAGGAAAAATTTATATAGTGTGCTGAAATTTACTGTCACTTGTTACTATGGAAAGTAATCCTCTGAGGGGCTTGTTCGGGGTATCTTCATCCCGACCAGTAGAGCAAAGAGTTTCTCCTCAACCTACTGAACCTACTGAAAATGAAAATGTCTGCTTTGAAATTCCTTCGGGTATGATAGAAAAACTGCTAGCTAATCCCTTTTTAGGACATGGAACAAAACATCCTGATGAGCATCTAATATATGTGGATGAAGTTTGTGGATTATTTAAGCTTGCAAGTGTACCCGGAGATGTTGTTAAGAAGAAGGTCTTCCCTTTATCTTTGAAGGGAGATGCATCGACATGGTATAGGCTATGTGATGATATGGGGTCTTGGAATTACAAACGATTGAAATTGGAATTTCATCAGAAGTTTTATCCTATGCATCTTGTTCATCGTGATCGCAATTATATATATAATTTTTGGCCTCGCGAAGGAGAAAGCATCGCTCAAGCTTGGGGGAGACTTAAATCAATGTTATATTCATGCCCCAATCATGAGCTCTCAAGAGAAATGATTATTCAAAAATTTTATGCTCGGCTTTCTGATAACAATCGCACCATGCTTGATACTTCTTGTGCTGGCTCTTTTATGATGAAGACTATTGAATTCAAATGGGATTTATTGGAAAGAATTAAACGCAACTCTAAAGATTGGGACCTTGAAAAGGTAAGGAGTCAGGTATGACACCTAGTTTTGATTGTGTTAAATCTTTTATGGATACCGATATTTTCCGTAAATTTAGCACTAAATATGGACTTGACTCTGAGATAGCAGCTTCTTTCTGTGAATCTTTTGCTACTTATGTTGATCTCCCCAAGGAGAAGTGGTTTAAATATCATCCTCCCATAGAAGTAAAAGTAGCTGCACCTAATAAAGTTGAAGAAAAGATTGTCACTTATAATGATCCTATTGTTCCTACATCTTATGATGAGAAACCACCTTTTCCTGTTAGGATAAAAGATCATGCTAAAGCTTCAACTGTGGTTCTAAAAAGCAATATTAAAACTTATACACCTCATGAGCAAATTAAAGTTGAACCTGATATTGCTATTGTTAAAGATCTCTTGTCTAATAATATTGATGGGCATGTTATTCATTTCCTTGATTAGACTGCTAGAATTGCTAAACCTTGTGCTAAAGATAAAAACAGACCGGTGGTAGGCATGCCTGTTATTTCTGTTAAAATAGGAGATCATTGTTAACATGGCTTATGTGATATGGGTTCTAGTGCTAGTGCAATACCTTATTCCTTATACAAAGAAATTATGCATGATATTGCACCTGCTGAGATAGAAGATATTGATGTCACAATTAAACTTGCCAATAGAGATACTATTTCACCAATGGGAATTGTTAGAGATGTTGAAGTCTTGTGTGGGAAAACTAAATATCCTGCTGATTTTCTTGTTCTTGGTTCCCCACAAGATAGCTTCTGTCCCATTATATTTGGTAGACCCTTCCTGAACACTGTTAATGCTACCATAGATTGCAAAAAGGATGTTGTTACTATCGGTTTAGATGATATGTCTCATGAATTTAATTTCTCTAAATTTAGTAGACAACACTGTGAAGAAGAATTACCTAGTAAGGATGAAATTATTGGTCTTGCTTCTATTGCCGTACCTCCTAGTGATCCTTTAGAACAATATTTGCTAGACCATGAAAATGATGTGTTTATGAATGAAAGAAGGGAAATAGATGAAGTATTCTTTAAACAGGAACCTATTCTGAAACATAATTTGCCTGTTGAAATCTTAGGGGATACTCCTCCACCCAAGGGTGATCCCGTGTTTGAGCTTAAACCGCTGCCTGATACTCTTAAATATGCTTATCTTGATGAGAAGAAGATATATCCTGTTATTATTAGTGCTAACCTTTCAGAGCATGAGGAAGAGAGATTATTGAAAACTCTGAAGAAGCACCATGCTGCTATTGGGTATACTCTTGATGATCTTAAGGGCATTAGTCCCACTCTATGTCAACATAAAATTAATTTGGAAGAAGATGCTAAACCAGTTCGTGATCATCAACGACGGCTGAATCCTAAAATGAAAGAAGTGGTAAGAAAGGAAATACTAAAGCTCCTTGAGTCAGGTATAATCTATCCCGTTGCTGATAGTCAGTGGGTAAGTCCTGTCCATTGTGTCCCTAAGAAGGGAGGTATTACTGCCGTTCCTAATGATAAAGATGAATTGATTCCTCAAAGAATTTTATAGGTTATAGGATGGTAATTGATTTCCGCAAATTAAATAAGGCAACTAAAATGGATCATTACCCCTTACCTTTTATCGACCAAATGCTAGAAAGACTATCCAAACATACACATTTTTGCTTTCTAGATGGTTATTCTAGTTTCTCTCAAATACCCGTGTCAGCCAAAGATCAATCAAAGACTACTTTTACTTGCCCATTTGGTACTTTTGCTTATAGACGTATGCCTTTTGGTCTATATAATCCACCTGCTACCTTTCAAAGATGCATGATGGCTATATTCTCTGACTTTTGTGAAAATATTTGTGAGGATTTCATGGATGATTTCTCCATCTATGGATCTTCTTTTGATGATTGCTTGAGCAACCTTGATCGAGTTTTGCAGAGATGTGAAGAAACTAATCTTGTCTTGAATTGGGAAAAGTGCCACTTTATGGTTAACGAAGGTATTGTCTTGGGGCACAAAGTTTCTAAAAGAGGTATTGAGGTTGATAAAGCCAAGGTTGATGCTATTGAGAAGATGCGCCATGTCCCAAGGACATCAAAGGTATAAGAAGTTTCCTTGGTCATGCCGGATTTTAGAAGAGGTTCATTAAGGACTTATCAAAAATTTCTCGGCCTCTCACTAATTTATTACAAAAATATTTACCATTTGTCTTTGATGATGATTGTGTAGAAGCATTTGAAATACTTAAGAAAGCATTGATCTCTGCACCTATTGTTTAGCCACCTGATTGGAATTTACCCTTTGAAATTATGTGTGATGCTAGTGATTATGCTGTAGGTGCTGTTCTAGGGCAAAGAGTTGATAAGAAATTAAATGTTATTCAATATGCTAGTAAAACCCTAGACAATGCTCAAAGAAATTATGCTACCACTGAAAAAGAATTCTTAGCAGTTGTATTTACTTGTGATAAGTTCAGACCTTATATTGTTGATTCTAAAGTAAATATTCACACTGATCATGCTGCTATTAAATATCGCATGGAAATAAAGAAGCTAAACCTAGACTTATTAGATGGGTTCTCCTGCTACAAGAATTTGATTTGCATATTATTGATAGAAAGGGATCCGAGAACCCCGTTGCAGATAACTTGTCTAGGTTAGAAAATGTTCTTGATGACCCACTACCTATTGCTGATAGCTTTCCTGATGAGCAATTAAATGTCATAAATACTTCTCATACTGCTCCATGGTATGATGATTATGCTAACTACATTGTTGCTAAGTTTATACCACCTAGTTTCACATACCAGCAAAAGAAAATTTTCTTCTATGATTTGAGGCATTACTTTTGGGATGACCCACATGTTTATAAAGGAGTAGATGGTGTTATTAGAAATTGTGTACCTGAGCATGAACATGAACATATTCTACGCAAGTGTCACTCCGAAGCTTATGGAGGACACCATGCTGGAGATAGAACTGCACATAAGGTATTGCAATCTGGTTTTTATTGGCCTACTCTCTTCAAGGATGCCCGTAAGTTTGTCTTATCTTGTGATGAATGTCAAAGAATTGGTAATATTAGTAGACGTCAAGAAATGCCTATGAACTATTCACTCTTTATTGAACCATTTGATGTTTGGGGCTTTGACTATATGGGACCTTTTCCTTCCTCTAATGGATATACACATATTTTAGTTGTTGTTGATTACGTTACTAAGTGGGTAGAAGCTATTCCAACTAGTAGTGCTGATCATAACACTTCTATTAGAATGCTTAAAGAAGTTATTTTTCCAAGATTTGGAGTCCCTAGATATTTAATGACTGATGGTGGTTCACATTTTATTCATGGTGCTTTCCGTAAAATGCTTGCTAAATATGATGTTAATCATAGAATTGCATCTCCTTATCACCCACAGTCTAGTGGTCAAGTAGAATTGAGTAATAGAGAGCTCAAATTAATTTTGCAAAAGACTGTTAATAGATCTAGAAAGAATTGGTCCAAGAAACTTGATGATGCATTATGGGCCTATAAAACTGCATATAAAAATCCTATGGGTATGTCTCCGTATAAAATGGTTTATGGAAAAGCATGTCACTTACCTCTTGAACTAGAACACAATGCATATTGGGCTATTAAAGAACTCAATTATGATTTTAAACTTGCCGGTGAGAAGAGGTTATTTGATATTAGCTCACTCGATGAATGGAGAACCCAAGCCTACGAAAATGCCAAGTTGTTTAAAGAAAAGGTTAAAAGATGGCATGATAAAAGGATAAAGAAAGCATGAGTTTAATGTAGGTGACTATGTATTGCTATACAACTCTCGTTTAAGATTTTTTTGCAGGAAAACTTCTCTCTATATGGGAAGGTCCTTACATTATCGAGGAGGTCTATCATTCCGGTGCCATAAAAATCAACAACTTCGAAGGCACAAATCCGAAGGTGGTGAACGGTCAAAGAATCAAACATTATATCTCAGGTAATCCCATAAATGTTGAAACCAATGTTGTTGAAACCGTAACCCCGGAGGAATACATAAGGGACACTTTCGAGAACGCTCCAGATTCCAAAAAGGAATAGGTATGTGGTACGGTAGGTAAACCGACTCCAAAACAGTTTTTAAGGCAATATTTATCCGTTTTGGAATATTTAGAAAAATAAAAAATAAGAAGCAGTCCGGGAAGGACACGAGGGCTCCACGAGGGTGGAGGGCGCGCCCTACCCCCCTGGGCGCGCCCCTACCTCGTGGGCACCTCGTGTGCTCTCCGGACACTGTTTTCGTACACGACACATATTTTGGTTGGTAAAAGTTCATTATATAATCTCCCGGGGGTTTTGACTCCCGTACCACAAAATTATCTTCTATTTGTGTTTCAATCTGTTTCTGTTGCAGATTAGAGCAAGATGTCTTCACAAGAGTCAGTCAGGGAGAGCCGGGTGTCTCATCTTGCACCAAGATTAATGACAAACAACAATGTTGACCCCTTTGGGCCGGCAACAGAGGAAGAGATGGAGGCTGAATTGAAGAGAATAGATGCCATGGAAGAGGATCAAGAAGTCACTTCCCGCTTCCGAGCTGGATTCACAATGGGAGAACTTCAGAGCTTGGCTATTCCAAATTCAGTTATCCCTTCAATGTTAGATTTCTTTCTTATGAGAATATGAAAAAGAGTCTCACTGGTTCTACCGCAGCTATGCAGCACCCTTCGGTGCAGGGAGCTTTGGTGTTACAGGAAAACTCCGAAAGGAAATAATGGACCTCAAGCAGCAAGTCAATAATCTCGAGGAGGAGAATCGTATCCTGAGGGGCATCATCGCCAAGAATATCACATCACCATCCCCGAAAAGAGAAACATAATCACATGGGTATGGGCACTCCCCTTGGTAACCGCCAAGCTTGGGGGAGTGCCCCGGTATCGTATCACCATCACTTTTATCTTTACCGTTTTTCTTAGTTCGATCCTTTTGGTAATATCTTGATCTAGTAGAATAAAAGTTCTTAGTATGATCTAGTTGTGAGTTTTGCTTTATAATTCTTCTATGTAATTGAGTCTGTGAGCTATATAATAAAGATTAGTGTTGAGTCAAGGGCTTGATTATTTTGCCATGATCCTAAGGGAACAAAAGAAAAGAGAAAGATATAAAAAGAAACAAAGAGATCATGTGAGTCTTATGGAGAGTAATGAGCTCACATAGAAAAAGTATGATGAATAAAAGTTGTTGAGAGTTGACAAACATAGTTTTGGTCATCGTTGCAATTAATAGGAAGTAATAAAGAAAGAGAGGTCTACACATATAGATATACTATCTTGGACATCTTTTATGATTGTGAGCACTCATTAAAATATGACATGCTAAAGAGTTGACGTTGGACAAGGAAGACAACGTAATGGGTTATGTTTTCTTACATCTGAGATTAATTATATTGTCATGGATCGTCTAACATGGTTGAGCTTGCCTTTCCCCCTCATTCTAGCCAAAATTCATCACACCAAGTAGAGATACTACTTGTGCTTCCAAATACCCTTAAACCAGTTTTGCCATGAGAGTCCACTATACCTACCTATGGATTGAGTAAGATCCTCCAAGTAAGTTGTCACCGGTGCAAGCAATAAAAATTGCTCTCTAAATATGTATGGCTTATTAGTGTGGGAGAAATAAGCTTTATATGATCGTGTGATACAGAAGAAATAAAAGCGACAGACTACATAATAAAGGTCCATATCACAAGTGGCAATATAAAGTGATGTTCTTTCGCATTAAGATTTTGTGCATCCAACCATTAAAGCGCATGACAACCTCTGCTTCCCTCTGTGAAGGGCCTATCTTCTACTTTTATCTCCTACCTTGCATAAGAGTCATGGTGATCTTTGCCCTTCGTTTTTATATTTTATCCTTTGGAAAGCACAGTATGTTGGAAAGATCTTGGTATATATGGCTAATTGGATGTGAGTTTTCATGAACTATTATTGTTGACATTACCCTTGAGGTAAAATGTTGGGAGGCAAAACTATAAGCCCCTATCTTTCTCTATGTCCGATTAAAACTCCATACCCATAAGTATTGCGTGAGTGTCAGCAATTGTGAAAGACTATATGATAGTTGAGTATGTGGACTTGCTGAAAAGCTCTTACACATTGACTCTTTCCTATGTTATGATAAATTGCAATTGCTCCAGTGACTGAGATTATAGTTTGTTAGTTTTCAATCAAGTTTACGATTCATATTTGAAATTGTGATTGAATTATTACTCTAGGATAAGAAATCATATGACAAGAATTATGTAAGTTGCTGTTCTAAGAATGACCATGATGCCCTCTTGTCCGTATTTTATTTTTATCAACACCTCTATCTCTAAACATGTGGACATATTTTTTGATTTCGGCTTTCGCTTGAGGACAAGCGAGGTCTAAGCTTGGGGGAGTTGATACGTCCATTTTGCATCATGCTTTATATCGATATTTATTACATTATGGGCTTTTATTACACATTATGTCACAACACTTATGCCTATTCTCTCTTATTTTACAAGGTTTGCATAAAGAGGGAGAATGCCGGCAGCTGGGATTCTGGGCTGGAAAAGGAGCAAATATTAGAGACCTCTTCTGCACAGCTCCAAAAGTCCTGAAACTTCACGGAAGACGTTTTCAGAATATATAAAAAATACTCAGTAGAAGAGATTCACCAGGGGGGCCACACCCTGCCCACGAGGGTGGGGGCGAGCCCAACCCCCCTGGGCGCGCCCCTACCTCATGGGCCCCCTGGTGGCCCTCCGGTGGCCATCTTCTGCTATTTGAAGTCTTTCGATGGGAAAAAAAATAAGAGGCCATCTTCTCAGATGAAACTCTGCCACCACGAGGCGGAACCTTGGCGGAACCAATCTAGGGCTCCGGCAGAGCTGTTCTGCCGGGGAAACTTCCCTCCCGGAGGGGGAAATCATCGCCATCGTCATCACCAATTCTCCTCCCATAGGGAGAGGGCAATCTCCATCAACATCTTCATCAGCACCATCTCCTCTCAAAACCCTAGTTCATCTCTTGTATCCAATTCTTGTCTCCAAGTCCGGGATTGGTGCTAGTAGGTTGCTAGTAGTGTTAATTACTCCTTGTAGTTGATGCTAGTTGGTTTATTTGGTGGAAGATCATATGTTCAGATCCTATATGCATATTAATACCCCTCTGATTATGAACATGTTTATGCTTTGTGAGTAGTTACGTTTGTTCCTGAGGACATGGGAGAAGTCTTGCTATTAGTAGTCATGTGAATTTGGTATTCGTTCGATATTTTGATGAGATGTATGTTGTCTCTCCTCTAGTGGTGTTATGTGAACGTCGACTACATGACACTTCACCATTATTTGGGCCTAGAGGAAGGCATTGGGAAGTAATAAGTAGATGATGGGTTGCTAGAGTGACAGAAGCTTAAACCCTAGTTTATGCGTTGCTTCGTAAGGGGCTGATTTGGATCCATATGTTTCATGCTATGGTTAGGTTTACCTTAATACTTTTGTTGTAGTTGCGGATTGCTTGCAATAGAGGTTAATCATAAGTGGGATGCTTGTCCAAGTAAGGACAGTACCCAAGCACCGGTCCACCCACATACCAAATTATCAAAGTACCGAACGCGAATCATATGAGCGTGGCGAAAACTAGCTTGATGATATTCCCATGTGTCCTCGGGAGCGCTTTTCTCTATATAAGAGTTTGTCCAGGCTTGTCCTTTGCTACAAAAAGGATTGGGACACCTTGCTTGCACTTTGTTTACTTTTGTTACTTGTTGCTCGTTACAAATTATATCACAAAACTATCTGTTACCACTTATTTCAGTACTTGCAGAGAATACCTTGCTGGAAACCGCTTATCATTTCCTTCTGCTCCTCGTTCGGTTCGACACTCTTACTTATGAAAGGACTATGATAGATCTCCTGTACTTGTGGGTCATCACTAACTTTTCAGAGTAGGAAGAAAAAAATTTATTGAAAACTCTGAAGAAGCGACGTGCTGCTATAGGATATACTATTCATGATCTTAAGGGCATTAGTCCCACTCTATGTAAGCACAAAATTAAACTGGAGATGATGCTAAACCAGTTGTTGATCATCAATGACGGTTAAATCCTAAGATGAAAGAAGTGGTAAGAAATAAATACTAAAGCTTCTAGAGACAGGTATAATTTATCCTATTATTGATAGTCAGATGGGTAAGTCCCGTTCATTGTGTCCCTAAGAAGGGGAGGTATTACTGTTGTTCCTAATGATAAGAATGAATTTATTCCACAAAGAATTGTTACATGTTATAGGATGGTAATTGATTTCCGCAAATTAAACAAAGCTACTAGAAAAGATCATTACCATCTACCTTTTATTGATCAAACGCTAGAAAGATTACCCAAACATACACATTTCGCTTTCTAGATGGTTATTCTAGTTTCTCTCAAATACCTGTGTCAAAAGATGACCAGGAAAATACCACTTTTAGTTGCCCTTTCATACTTTTGCTTAGAGACGTATGCCTTTTGGTTTATGTAATGCACCAGCTACCTTTCAAAGATGTATGACTACTATATTCTTTGACTTTTGTGAAAAGATTGTTGAGGTTTTCATGGATGATTTCTCCGTTTATGGAACTTCCTTTGATGATTGCTTAAGCAACCTTGATCGAGTTTTGCAGAGATGTGAAGAAACCAATCTTGTCTTGAATTGGGAAAGGTGCCACTTTATGGTTAATGAAGGTATTGTCTTGGGGCATAAAATTTCTGGAAGAGGTATTGAAGTTGGCAAAGCTAAAGTAGATGCTATTGAAAAGATGCCATGTTCTAAAGATATCAAAGGTATAAGAAGTTTCCTTGGTCATGCTGGTTTCTATAGGAGGTTTATTAAAGACTTCTCTAAAATTTCTAGGCCTCTCACTAATCTCTTGCAATAAGATGTTCCTTTTGTTTTTGATGATGATTGTGTAGAAGCATTTGAAATACATAATAAAGCCTTGATTTTTGCACCTATTTTTCTACCACCTGATTGGAATTTACCCTTTGAAATTATGTGTGATGCTAGTGATTATGCTGTTGGTGTTGTTCTAGGGCAAAGAGTTGATAAGAAATTAAATGTTATTCATTATACTAGTAAAACTCTAGACAATGCCTAGAGAAATTATGCTACTACCGAAAAAGAATTTTTAGCAGTTGTTTTTGCTTATGATAAGTTCTGATCTTATATTGTTGATTCCAAAGTAACTATCCACACTAATCATGCTGCTATTAAATATCTTATGGAAAAGAAAGATGTTAAACCTAGACTTATTAGATGGGTTCTCCTGTTACAAGAATTTGATTTGCATATTGTTGATAGAAACGGAGCTAAGAACCCCGTTGCACACAACTTGTCTAGGTTAGAAAATGTTCTTGATGACCAACTACCTATTGATGATGGCTTTCCTGATGAGCAATTAGCTGTCATAAATGCTTCTCACAGTACTCCATGGTATGTTGATTATGCTAATTACATTGTTGCTGAATTTATACCACCTAGTTTCACATACCAGCAAAAGAAAAAGTTTTTCTATGATTTAAGACATTACTTTTGGGATGACCTACACCTTTATAAAGGAATAGATGGTGTTATTAGACATTGAGTACCTGAGCATGAATAGGAACATATCCTATGCAAGTGCCACTTCGAGTCTTACGGAGGACACCACACTAGAGATAGAACTGCACATAAGGTATTGCAATCTGGTTTTATTGTCCTACTCTCTTCAAGGATGCTCATAAGTTTGTCTTGTCTTGTGATGAATGCCAAAGAATTGGTAATATTAGTAGACATCAGGAAATGCCTATGAATTATTCACTTGTTATTGAACCATTTGATGTTTGGGGCTTTGATTATATGGGACCTTTTCCTTCCTCTAATGGTTGTAAACATATTTTAGTTGTTGTTGATTACGTTACTAAGTGGGTATAAGCTATCCCAACATGTAGTGTTGATCATAACACTTCTATTAAGATGCTTAAAGAAGTTATTTTTCCGAGGTTTGGAGTCCCTAGATATTTAATGACTGATGGTAGTTCACGTTTTATTCATGGTGATTTCCATAAAATGCTTGCTAAGCATGATGTTAATCATCAAATTGCATCTCCATATCATCCTCAGTCTAGTGGTCAAGTAGAATTGAGAAATAGAGAGATTAAATTGATTTTGCAAAAGACTGTTAATAGATCTAGAAAGAATTGGTCTAAGAAACTTGATGATGCATTATGTGCTTATAGAACTGCTTATAAGAATCCTATGGGTATGTCTCCGTATAAAATGGTTTATGGAAAAGCTTGTCACTTACCTCTCAAACTAGAACATAAAGCTTACTGGGCTATTAAAGAGCTCAATTATGACTTCAAACTTGCTGGTGAGAAGAGGTTATTTTACATTAGATCGCTTGATGAATGGAGAACCCAAGCCTATGAGAATGCCATGTTTTTTTAAAGAAAAGGTTAAAATATGGCATGAAAAAAGAATACAAAAGCGTGAGTTTAATGTAGGTGATCATATTTTGTTGTACAACTCTCATTTAAGAATTTTTTTGCAGGAAAGCTTCTCTCTAAATGGGAAGGTCCTTACATTATCGAGGAGGTCTATCGTTCTGGTGCCATCAAAATCAACAACGCCGAAGGCTCAAATCCGAAGGTGGTAAGCGGTCAAAGAATCAAACATTATATCTCAGGTAATCCCATAAATGTTGAGACCAATATAATTAACACCGTAACACCGGAGGAGTACATAAGGGACACTTTCCAAAACGTTTCAGCCTCCAAAAAGGAATAGGTATGTGGTATCGTAAGTAAACCGACTCCAAAACAGTTCTAATGCAATTTTTCTCTGTTTTGGAATATTTAAAAAATTAGGAAAATTAAAAGTAGTCCGAAGAGCGCACGGGGCATCCACAAGGGTGGAGGGCACGCCCTACCCCCCTGGGCACGCCCCTGCCAGGTGGCCACCTCGTGTGCCCTCTAGACTCTGTTTTCTTGCACAATACTTATTTTGGTCGGTAAAATTCATTATATAATCTCTCGAAGGTTTTGACCACCGTACCACGACAATATCTCATGTTTACATTTTGAGTTGTTTTCTGCCAGAGTTTTCAAGCCCAGGCATCATGTCTTCCCCCTCCTCCAACAATGGGGACGGCGACGCTTGGCTGATGAAGATAGAGATGAAGAGAGAAGAACTTGGGGAAACCAACGAGGATGCACTACAAAAGAATACACTTCCGTGATGATACGTGTTTGTCATAGTAGGTCACGTTTTCTGTCATGCATGTACATCCATGACAAATTTATGACAGAACCAAGATAGTCATACCGGTGCTGTTGTAGAAGTGTTCCATGACATTACCAAAATTATCATCACAGAAGTGTCCACTTCCATGACGATAAATCACGCGTGACAGAAGTGCTTTCGTCAAGGGTGACCAACACGTGGCATCCACCGTAACGAAACGCCGTTAAGCTATTGGGTCCGGTTTTGGATCCGATAACCCGTTAACAGCCCGGACCAATGGGGATTTTCCACGTGTAAAATCATCATTGGCTGTAGGGAACACGTGTCAGCTCCGTGTTGGCACATGTGTCACTCATCCAATGGGCGAGATGCGCCTATGATATGTTAACACGTGGACCGGCCCAAAAGTGGCCCATAAAATTTAAATGGGCCGGCCCAACTAAAGGCCCACAAGATTTGCGGACCATAATGGGCCGGCCCAGCTAAAGGCCCACAAGATTTTGCGGTCCATAATGGGCCGGCCCAGCTAAAGGCCCACAAGATTTTTGTGGGCCATAATGGGCCGGCCTAGGTGAAGGCCCACAAGATTTTTATGGACCATATTGGGCTGGCCCAGCTAAAGGCCCACGAGATTTCGCCGACATTAATGGGTCGGCCTAGTTGTAGGCCCACAAGACTTTGAGGACCCTAGTAGGCCGACCCATTAACTGGTTGCCATGTTTTGGGCCAAATGCCGGCCCATATTTCATCCGGTCCATTAATGGCCTGCCATGTTCCAGGCCTAATAATGGCCCATATGAGATCCAGTCCGTTAAAAGCCTACCACATTCTAGGCCAAATTACGGCCCAGATCAGGTCCGGCCCTTTAAGAGGCTTTGGGCTAAATTATGGCCCATATCAAATTCGGCCCGTCAACTGGATGCTATGCTTTTGGGCCCACTTGCTAAAGGCCCATTTAGTAATTTGGCCTGATATTAGTTTTGGCCTGTTAAGGGCCCGTTTAACATTTCGGCCCTATATTAATTTTGGCCTGTTAAAAGCCCGTCATATAGTTGGGCCTAACTATGGCCCGGTTTGCATCCGGCCTGCTCGCAGCCGATAATCTGATTGGGCCAAACAAGGACTGAGACAATTTTGGCCTGTGATAAGCCCATGATTTGATTGGCACATTCATGGGCCAGGGTCTATTTCGGCCTGCTGCCGACCCGTGAGCTGTTCGGCACGTTTCAGGCCCAACCTACTTTTCAGCCTCCTAAAGGCCCATTGAGTTTTCTTGGGAAAATAGGGACGGCGGTTTACTTGGCCTATTAAAGGCCCGAATCTACTAGTGGGCCAGTTTACATTTAGGCCTGTTAACAGACCAAGATGACGGGGCCCATAATGCAGATGATACATGGTGATTTGCATGACGGTCCGATTATGTACCGTAATTTTACAGTTAGGCCATTTTACTGCGAAGACAGGATATATATAGTAAAATAACTGCAGGATCGTGAATAAGAAAAAAAACCTAGACTATACAATAAAGAAATTAAGGCATATTACATCCACTGGGCATCAAAGTTCGCCACTATGATAATAAAGCACAAGCAGACATCAAATTACATACACTAGGCATCAAAGATCGCCACCAGTGCAACTAAACACGCTGACAAAACAATATACAAAACTGACAGCACTTCAATAGAGTTCAAGAAAGGTTAGCCCTGCTCGGGAGCTGCAGCGCAAGCAGCAGAGCAAGCTGGTGAGACTGCACTTATTTGACACTTATATCCTCCTCACTCTGAAAGCTAAACAAGTAGACAAATGACAGGTTTTGCACATATAAGTATCAGTGTTGACAATTCATCACATTTCTTACTAACGAATAAAGTGACACAGTTTAAAATAGCATTAACACAATATGGTATTGTTCAGGTCAAGACATGGCAGGAAATGACACTGTGAAGGAGTTGGCAGCTTCAGGACACCACTGTATTATAGATCAAGAACTCATAAGTATCAATGGTTAGTGTGCTGTCAATTTATCCCATTTCAGATTGGCAAAATAAGATCACTTGCTCTGTATAGTTTAATTTACATGGTACGAAGAAGGAACTTGGTTGTACAACAGAAAACTTAAATTGAGAAGGACAAACTTTTGTTTATGAACTAGAGTACATAATAAACTTTAAACATGCAATTTGATGCAAACACCAAAAATAAACAGCTGTTGCAGTCATGCCTAACCAAATATACACAAGAAAGTTTGAAGGCTTGAGAAGGACAAACTTATATTATTGGTGAAGGCAGGCTCTATAAAGCCCTTGTCCATGCTGATGGGGGGGGCAATTCAAGAAGTTTACCACAGAATCTTCTTCATAAGCATTGCCTTTATTCTATATTTTGTTAAGAGTAAATATAGATGTGACAATATAAGAAAAAATGGAGAATATTTAAGATAAGATGAAGAGTGATGCTACATAACCAAGTAGCTATAAATGTAAGTACATCGATACAGGCAAAAGGTACAGCCAAGAGCAATGCAGAGCTAAACTTCTTCAGTACCATCGGTGTTATCCAACCTTATGGTAAGAGTAAATATAGATCTTATGTGTAGAAAATGGAGGGCAAAGGAAAATAAGCTGCGGAGTGATGGTACATGAACAACTACCTGTCAATATAAGTACACTGATAAAGGACAGCAGGTACTTACAAGAACAATGCAGAGCTAAAACTTTTCATTAGCATTGGATATATTCTACACTAATGTAACCATTCATATAGATCAGATAATTTGGAGCGAACAATTGATAAGCAAGCTATCATGCATACTGCTGTCACATAATGAACCAGGTATGTATGCAAGTACAGTGATACAGGACAACAGGTACTAATAAGAGCAAAGCAGCGGGTAGCATATTTGCGATATCCTGTCGTTCTTTTCAAACCAGAATTCTTTTTCGAGCAGATTTCCTGCAAAAAAGATCCGTAAGGCACATGCAGAAAAGTAGAAGTTCAAATTGTCATGCGATATCATAGACAGTACCTCATCCTCGGAACAAGACCAGTGATAACAAGGTTTTTCCATTCAATGTCTTCTAAATTTAGCACAGGAGACTTCGCCAGAAATTCATTTATAGACTTGCCATCAAAGTGTGATTTCCTCGGGTAACTACAATACTGCTGTAATGCTTCCTTGAAAAGCGCAAGCAAGCTTTGCTCGTCATGACTATCCAGATTGAGCCTCGCCTACTTACAACAATGTAATGTAAATCACTGATGTGTTCAATCAGCAGAAAACAAGAAAATAATCACCATGAATAATAGCACTTACACGTAAGTGGGACAGGAAGATGTGAAAATGGTGTTTGTCTTCACTATAATCTTCCCATGATAGGAATATATGCATGTAGTCCCTAACAACATTGAAAGCATTGTCTTTTAAACTGGGAATAACTGGAATGGGGTTCCAATATGTAGGAATTGATCATCTCTGCAGTTGTGATAGGTCTTCGGCTGGTGGACTGGTTGTACTTTTTGCTGGAGTGGGATTTTTTTTGTGGTACGGCTGGTGCTACGGCAACTGAAATCGGCATACCTTTTGCTGGAGTGCAAGTCCTGTGTGGTGCGGCTAGTGATGTGGCCAGTGAAGTATGGGTACAGTCTGCTGGAGTCGGTCCTACGTTTTGTGTCACTGGTTGTACATCCAATATAAGTGGGTGTTGTCTGATTTCTCCGGCACAACCATGTTTTTCAAGGACTTTGCTGGTGCTCCTTCAGGTTTGGCAATCACCCTCTTCCTTTTTGATGTCTGATGCACACGAACAACATTTGGGTGAAAAAACATGGTATGATGACAGATGGAAAATGTATTGATAATGGATGGGCATGGCATCTCGACATATATGATGAGTAAACTAAGCAGATGGCGGTGCAACAAAGTAGAAGAAATGCAAGACAACATATGCAAGATACGCGAAATTAATAAAACCTTGCCAAATTAGAACAGACACCTTGATGGGTGAACAGGACAGGCCATCTGCCTTTGACTCCTCGAGGTTAGAATAGTCATTAGGATCATATTCTGAACAAGAATCAACAGGTGGGGAGCGTATGAGTTTCATTGCATCCAGAATAGCACTCAATGCCTTGGCGCCAATTTTGTAAGTCATTGTGGTGTTTAGCTTCAAGAGTGGACTACTGCTAGTGTGACACAAAGCAGCTACACAGATCATAGTGTAGATATAACGGGAAAACCGTAAGCATCAGAGTAAAATAGCAAAGTGGAACTTGCTGGAATATATGTGCTAGTATTGTCGGTACGGCTAGAAAGGCTTCGGATACCAGCTCTCTTCAACTGAAGGTGCGGTACTGTTAATATCAGTGTAACTCTCAAAGGTGACATAGCTCCCCGCATTTCCTTGCTATTCTTATAGGATTCAAGTGGGCAGGCCACTACAAATCATATTCCCATGTTTACAAAATCCTACGAATCAAGGAGGCCCGAAGAGTTCAAAGTGTCCATACCAACCGACCGTATAGACCTCTACACTGCAAATGTCCCTGCTCATCTTCACTACAAGGAACATACTATACTACTATCATACTCCCTCCGTTCCAAAATATAAGTCTTGGTAGAGATTTCCACTATGGATCACATACAGATGTATCCAGATACATTTTAGAGTGTAGATTCACTCATTTTGCTCCATATGTAGTCCATGGTGGAATCTATACAAAGACTTGTATTTAGGAACGAAGAGAGTACTTATTAAATAAGAATGGAAGAGGAACATGCTAAAGAAGAGCAACCAGATTTTGGATAATAAAATGTTCGTTGCATAGTGCCCACACATGATGAACCAGAGCGCATTAAGAAAGCAACTCCCTGCTGTCTCTCTATATGTGGTGCACGTGCTTTTTTGAAAGTAAAGTAGGAACATTAGCTGATCAATTAAATGTTATCTATTTTAGTAATATCAGCATCATATTAGATTCGTACTTGAGCAACAAGTTTGGAATTATGAGTGGCACGCTATTTAGCTTGATGGATTCAGGAGCAGTGCTAAGCAGGTACGATGATGGTACTGAATATAAAGGCATGTCTGCATGCAAGTCACGTGACTTTTGTCATTTGGGTCAGTCGACCATTTCAGGCGGTTGGATGAAGATCCTACGTCTCCTAACCCTTCTTCTTCCTCGTCTCTGATTCTTCCCATACAGAACACCGCACGGGCCGCCGGCGGGACCATCGGCCCCATCGCCTGTGTTCCTCCGCCACCCCCACCCCCGCCCCACCCGCGTCGAGTTTTCTTCATTCGGCGAGGCCCCACCACCACCCTCCCCCCACAACCAAAGTCCCCACCCAAGCCCCTTCGTTCGCACTGGCGAACTCCGGCGAGCTCTGAAAAATCGACTGACCCAATTTTGAAATTTAGTCTACTGTGATTTAACTAGTGTGGAATATAAAAGGGGAAAACAATAAGCATTGGGAGTATAGTGTTGAGCGTGCCATGGCGGATCTGAAGGTGCAAACCGGACAAAGGCAACTTCGCAACCAATGTTTGCTTTCAACTAGCAAGTAAGTGATGGACAAGAAATCAGAGTAAATCATTGGCGATCTATTTCTTGCTGCGATAAATAAGTTGAGCAGATACGAAAGAGTACCGCCTCTGGTGCGGCGCCGTGTATGCATCTTCTGAGAATTTGACGGTGCTGAGGTAGCGATGGCTGTCGGCAGCGTGGAAGCAGATCTAGGAGGGTAGACGGTGGCGGCGGGGCGCGGTGGACGAGATGGTCGTTGGAGCGGCACCGACAAGGTGGACGACGGCGGGGATGAAGCGAGAGGACGGGACGCAAGGATCCCGGTATGAATCCATGGATGAGAGAGGTCAATCTCTTGTAATGGACGGCGGCGTTGGGGTATTAGCTCCGGCATGGTGGAGGAGGACGACGGTGGATGGGGTGGCGGACGAAGGAGGCTGGGGTGGAGAGGGTATTTTGGCGCCCACGGAGTACGAACGGGGAAATGGAGGTGGAGAGGAAGGGGGGAACCATGTCTTCAGGGCGTGCTTGTCTCAAATGCGAGGAAATTTACAAACTTAGCCCCCGTTTCAAATTTCCTACATCACAGCAATATTAGTCGGTTGGGGATAGGACGGTAATCTCGCATACACCGAATATTTGTCGACGAGAGTTTGTTTTTGGCGCCCACCATGTATGAATCGGGGAGGGAGTCGATCTCGACCGAGGATACACTGTGTTTTGGCGCCCATCGTGTATGAATCCGGGTGAGATGCAGTTATGTCATGTTTGAGTGAAATTACAAACCTACCCCTGTCGAAACCTATAGAAATCGAGCAGATAGGCTTTGTGTGGCAGGGATAGGCAGTAGTAATTTCCATCTCGCAGATTTTGGTTTCGGGCGGCTACTGCGACTTTCCCCGCTTCATTCAAATTTTGCAGAGTGCACGTTTACCGTGCCAACTCAATTCGAATCCTGTTTGTATTCTATTTTTTTCGGGCGGGATCCATTTTCGATTGGAATAAAATTCTATATACATAATTTTTATATATACTTTCAAAAGCACAACACCCTTTATACATAAATATGGTTTACAAATGGCATGATCTCAGATTCATAAGGTTGTATCCATCAATTTGGATTTTCAAATATTTGAAACCACTTTATGTTGAAATCCAATGTATGCATTCCTCGCTAACTGTCTCCAATTAATGTGTGTTTCATGCGGGATTTTTTTTTACTTATCAAACATGTATAATGTGTTTCACACACGCAACATATAGTGTAATCCCGTTTAGACATTAATTGCATATAAACCATGCATTGTTTCTAATTAAAGAATCTATGGATCACCAATATTGATAAACTATATAACATTACACGTGTCCCCAAATTCAAATGAATATGCATGTTTGATACACCAATTTGCGTTATGATATTATCGTTGTCATGATCTCTAGTTTAAATATTTGAATCCCATTTAATCCAGATATTCGTCTCATATAACTATCACTCATGCTTTTATAGGACTATCTCACTAGACCTATACGGGTTCATTGTCTCTCGGGTATCTCTCGTGCTACTTGTACGTCGACAATGATCTTTTATCTTCGTAACACACTGACGGTACTCTCTCCCTTGACCTTCATCACTCTATCTCCCTCTAAGTATATCTCGCTCCCTGCTATGTGTCTCTAACTATGATTCTCCATGTGGAATCTCTTTCTCTCACACAAACACAAAACTTTGTCTTCTGGGGTCTCATTTCTCTCTACTATTCCCCCGTGTGCCACTCGCACACCCCTCATACAGAGATGTGTTTCGCTCCTTAGGTATGAGAACCTATGACTCTTCCTCTTAAATATCTCTTTCTCACACACAAACACAAACTCTGTCTCCCAAGGTCTCATATTTCTCCACTGCTCTCTTGTATGTCGCTCACACACACTCTCTCTCCCTAGAGATATCTTGCGTTCCCTCATATGTTTCTCTAGCTATAACTCTCGTTTTGAAATATCTTACTCTCTCGCAGACACAAAACTCCATCTCTCGGGATCTCATTTCTCTCCGATATTTGTTTGTATGTGAGTCACATGCACCCTTTCTTCATCTCTCTCACACCCACACCCATAACTCAGCCTTCTGATCCACTCGACTCCTATCTCTAACGCACACTAGCTAGCATCTTTATCTTTCTATTTATCTGTTTCTCCATCAACCTTCTTTCATTTATAGGTTGATCTCTTTTGCACAATCATTGTGCCTCACTCCCTCTGCTCGCCATAGATGCATGCTCCAGCCCACGCCACTATCTCTTAAAGACAAAAACACATGCTCAATTATCGGGCCTTCTTCCCTGCATTCTCGCATGCATGCATATTGTCATACCGATCCGTCTCTCCCATGTCGTTGATCTTAGCTTATGACTTATGTCTTCTTTCTTTTATCTCGATCATGCGCGCGCGCACACACACATCCCACGTATACATGTATACCCCTCACACATGCACATTGAAGGTCTCTATGTCTCCATATGTAGTTAATTACCCTCAAACCTAATGCCACATCGAATCATTCTCTTCTTGTGTGCACATAACTTCCGCCTGGATGGGTAAAACACACTCACACTTAACAATCTCCTTGTAGCTACCCCCTCTCACTCTTCCCCTATATCCCCGAAACCAATAAGTGTTGGGGAACGTAGCAGAAATTCAAAATTTTCCTACGTGTCACCAAGATCTATCTATGGAGTCATCTAGCAACGAGGGAGGAGTGGATCTACATACCCTTGTAGATCGCGCGCGGAAGCGTTCAAGAGAACGGGGTTGATGGAGTCGTACTCGTTGTGATCCAAATTCACCGATAATCCTAGCGCCGAACGGACGACACCTCTGCGTTCAACACACATACGGAGCAGAGACGTCTCCTCCTTCTTGATCCAGCAAGGGGGGAGGAGAGGTTGATGGATATCCAACAGCACGACAGCGTGGTGGTGGAAGTAGCGGAATTCCAACAGGGCTTCGCCAAGCGCTGCGGGAGGAGGGAGATGTGTCATGGGAGGGAGAGGGAGGTGCCAGGGCTTAGATTGGGCTGCCCTCCCTTCCCCCCACTATATATAGGGCCAAGGGAGAGGGGGGAGGCATAGCCTTGGCCCTTCCTCCAAGGAAGGGTGCGGCCAGGGAGGAGTCCCTCCTCCCCAAGGCACCTCAGAGGTGCCTTCCCCCTTTAGGACTCTTCCTTTTCCTTGACTCTTGGCGCATGGGCCTCTTGGGGCTGGTGCCCTTGGCCCATATAGGCCAAGGTGCACCCCTACAGCCCATGTGGCCCCCGGGGCAGGTGGCCCCACCCGGTGGACCCCCGGGACCCTTCTGGTGGTCCCGGTACAATACCAGTGACCCCGAAACTTGTGCCGATGGCCGAAATAGCACTTCCTATATATAATTCTTTACCTCTGGACCATTCCGGAACTCCTCGTGACGTCCGGGATCTCATCCGGGACTCCGAACAACTTTCGGGTTACCGCATACTAATATCTCTATAACCCTAGCGTCACCGAACCATAAGTGTGTAGACCCTACGGGTTCGGGAGACATGCAGACATGACCGAGATGACTCTCCGGTCAATAACCAACAGCGGGATCTGGATACCCATGTTGGCTCCCACATGTTCCATGTTGATCTCATCGGATGAACCACGATGTCAAGGACTTAATCAATCCCGTATACAATTCCCTTTGTCTAGCGGTACGATACTTGCCCGAGATTCGATCGTCGGTATCCCGATACCTTGTTCAATCTCGTTACCGGCAAGTCTCTTTACTCGTTCCGTAACACATCATCCCGTGATCAACTCCTTGATCACATTGTGCACATTATGATGATGTCCTACCGAGTGGGCCCAGAGATACCTCTCCGTTTACACAGAGTGACAAATCCCAGTCTCGATTCGTGCCAACCCAACAGACACTTTCGGAGATACCTGTAGTGTACCTTTATAGCCACCCAGTTACGTTGTGACGTTTGGCACACCCAAAGCACTCCTACGGTATCCGGGAGTTGCACAATCTCATGGTCTAAGGAAATGATACTTGACATTAGAAAAGCTTTAGCATACGAACTACATGATCTTGTGGTAGGCTTAGGATTGGGTCTTTGTCCATCACATCATTCTCCTAATGATGTGATCCCGTTATCAATGACATCCAATGTCCATGGTTAGGAAACCGTAACCATCTATTGATCAACGAGCTAGTCAACTAGAGGCTTGCTAGGGACATGGTGTTGTCTATGTATCCACACATGTATCTGAGTTTCCTATCAATACAATTCTAGCATGGATAATAAACGATTATCATGAACAAGGAAATATAATAATAACCAATTTATTATTGCCTCTAGGGCATATTTCCAACAATAAGACCATACCTTCGTTTAATTCCCGCCTACATGAACCATCGATATATAGTAGTCTTCCTCGGTGTCTCTCGAACAAACACGTTCTCTCAATGTCGACTACTCTCACGCGCACACACCTTCTCTTCCCTCTCTACGGGCATTTTCTCTCTCGCACCCCATCGTTGGTGGCCTCTGCCATACACATCACCTCTCTATGATGAAGCCATGCAAACTTAAATTACATCCGCCACCGAGGACCCCGCGACACACACACACACCACACACGCACGCATGCACGCACCCCCCCCCCCCCCCCCCCACAGAGTAAGACTCCATCACACACACACACTAAGACTTCATCTCTCTCTCTCACACACACACACACACAGACTCCATATCACACACACATGCTCTAGGCGGAGCATTTGTTCCTACCACCCTTCATCCACCTTTACCCGTATGATAAACAATCACCTTAATTTACTTGTATAACATGGAAAAATTCCACTTTACTTTAGTAGTTAGCAAACTTATCATCTGTACCCTTATAAAAAAACCGAGTTGGCAATGATGGTGTGCCTGCCATCTTGTAATATAGATCGTCTGATCTATATCTGATGGATAGAAAGCAAACTATGATAATTTTACAAAAGATAGCCAAACCTCTCTCCACATCCTTATCTCCCACACCTCATTGCTGAGCAATTAAAAAAGAAAGTCTCCAGAACAATCTAGCATGGTGGCCGCTGCCGCCTACCGGCGCCATCCATCCCCATGCATCTGCCCATTCCGACCACCAGTCACCACCACGCTCCACTCCTCCTCACCTTATCTCTCATCTTTCATTTTTTCGATGACATTCTCGAGATACCAGTTTTCCGATAAAATTCTCGAAATATCATTAGTTTTTACACATGGGATTACTCCTGCATGGGTAAATCACAACATGTGTTTTGTAAAAAAATGCATATTGATGTTCCGTGCAATGCACGAGCATCTTGCTTGTAATTATATAACGCAAATCACGAGCAGGAAGTGACATCTTTTTTAAATAATCATGTTAACATGGCCACATAAATCACTAGCTAAATTAAATGCCATTATACTTATATCCCGATGCAAAAGGTTGAGTACATGTCCGAAGAGTAGAGTCGCACACACACACTCTGTCTCTCAGAATCACACACACGCACACACCAGTTACGTGACGCCCACTTAAGCAGACACGTATGTTACAATTTGTGCACCCGCAGGTACACGTGATGCTGCACATTTATTTAAGCCGGACGGCGAACCCAAACAGTAGCTGCATTCATTCCCTTCCCGCCGCCTCTTCTCTGGTCGCCGTCGCCCGGTAGCCATGGCCCGGCCGAAGGTAACAACATACGCCATACTCCCGAGCGGCTCTTTAATCTGGAAATTTTAGTGGTCATGCATGCATCTTTTTGTGCTAGCACTCCTATATAAGGGTTGACCGGTCGCTTCCCGCGGACGTGTGCGGGCGGTGGAAGAGGAAGGAGAAGGGAAGCGGGCTGTGGAGTAACGTTTTTTACTATAATTTCTTAGGAAACTGAGTGCAATAATTGAGTAGTTTTGCAAACTACCAGTACTACATATGAAACGGTTCAAAACCTATACTCCCTTGCCAGCGTGCGCTTCTCGTGTGAAATGGTCAGCGTCGCCCCGGAGCATCAGTGCCGCATTAATGCCCGACCAAAGCGGAGGCGACCTCTCACTGGCGCCGGCTTTGAAGTGGCGCGACGGCCGAGAGAGCGCCGCTTCCTGGTGCACCGACTGTTCCGCGTCGAGGCTGGCCATAGGCCCTGTTTGGACCCATGGGTTAGAGTTAGTTTGAGCTAGTTGGGGCTCAAATAGCCCTAAAGTATCCAAGCATGAGGGTTTAAATTGGAGCAAGTTGCACCGAACCCACCAAAAAAAATTATCCCACCCAAGAGGTGATAACTGTAGATAGTTCTCATTGGGACCACTGAAAAATCACTTCTCTCTCTCCATCAAGTGCATTTATTGTCAATCTAACCCTGTCACCCAAACACCTCTTTGGCTATAGTTAGTTCAGGGTTAGTCATGAGTTAGTCTAACCTCTAGATAAGTTAGAGTATCCAAACAGGAGCAGTATAGGACATGCAAGTTGCTCAAAGCATACAGTCAAATTCATATGTGAAAGGATTTTTTTTCTTTTTGAAACGGAACGTGAAAGGAATTTTTTTAGAATGCTCTTGGCATGTCGCTAACATGTGATGAGTTAACCGACCTCAATAGATGGCAAAAACGCCAGCCCACCGCACTTTGAGAGAGACGAGGAGGGAGAAGCGATACGGGCTGCTGGATTACTAGAGATAGGTGTCACACGGAAGTCGACAAATATGGTGATAGCGTGGGTTAGCCATGTACTAGTATGATGTAACTACACTGGGCTGCCGTGTTTCGTACTCTTCCAATCCACTATAGAGATGATTGGTTGATTTTATATCGCTGAATAATATAAAATATTATGAGTGCAGACGCCCATCCCCGAGGTTCCTTGCTCCTTCTCGGTCGTTGGGAATCTATGTTCTTCCACTCTATTTTTTTACTGAGCTTTGTTCATCCTTTTGCCAACACGCGACACATCTAGCATCAAGGTGCACGTGTCATGCAAGGATCGTTCCATCTATATGAAGAACACGTGGGACTGGAACTACGAGATGAACATGTACCCAGGAGTGGACGTGCGAACCTGCGTAATGTAGCGCAGTAAGTGAAGTAGAGAGGCACAAATAGTATGAACATGCGTGGCACATAGGCCTTTGTCTCTTACTACCACTAAATGTTGTATGTACAATGCCTGGTGATGTTATGGAGTACGTGACTAAGTACTCTACTACGACTATATTAATTGGAGGCACATATTAGGTTTTATATTTGTTTACGTGTATGCCCTGAGACCTTCCAACTAGACGTGTCTTTCTCTCCGGGTCGCACTTTGTATCGTTCATACCACTAGTATAGTAGTACTACTACGTGTGGTCTCCGACCCAGAAGTGGAGATTCTCTACCACGATGTTCATGTCCCACTGCTTTTGCTGACGTGTGCGACATCCAGCACGTGCCGTGTGTTTGGCACTCCTTCGTTGTAAGAGTTGAAATGCTAGCAATCATTAGAAATAAAAAATAAATATAAATCACCAGTGATACTATACCACGCGGTTTCCTTGCTCCTCGATATCGAAAATAATACTTCCGCTCGCCGACATGTGGGACGACGACCATCCTGGTCCACTTGCCAAGCCCGCAGAACTCCAAGGGAGAGTCACCCCGGTCGTCGCGCCGCAGTAATTACTAATGAGCCGTCAAATCACAGGCCCAACCTTACCCACTGTGAAGTTGCTCGGATGAAGGAACCATCATGATTTCATTGAATTCTGCTTCTTGAAGAAAACTATTGTACCAGCAATACTGCTAGCTACAGTAGTTACTCCAGCAGAGGCCTCCTTTGGTTCATAGGATAGGAATTTTATAGGAATATGAAAATCATAGGAAGTGAGATGACATGCATCTCAATTCCTCTAGAGAAAGAGATGCCATTTGATGCATAGGATAGGAGTTTTTCCATTGAGTCTAGGCTAATGTACTGGTAATTTGCTCTAAAAACTACAGTAGTAACTAGTAGTACTGTTACATGCTCGTAATTAATTAAACAAACGTACGGGCGACACAGACACACACACAGACACACACTAACTACTAGTACTACTACTTCTCACATGCTGGCCAGATGTCGTCGTTCTCCTTCTCGACTTTGTCGACGACACCCCACCGTGCTTGGATCTCCGCCGACCTCTCCGCAGTAGCGCGTGCGTCCTCTTCTTTCTTGCGGCGGCGGGCCTTTCTTTTGTTGAGTGCTTTCTGATTTTTCCGCTCCCTCTGTGCGGCTTTGGCCGCCTCTTGCGCTACCGCCCATCCGGCCTTGGCAGCATCAAATTCCACCCACATAGGTGTGAGGTCGCGAGCGAAGATGAACTCGGCACGGCGGGATGCCACCGCTTGCCTACCATTCTGTGTGTGGTCATGGGCGGTGAGGAACTCAGTGCGGCGGGATGCCATCACTTCCTTACTGGTTAGTGTGCGGCGCGGTGGCATGAATGACACTTAGTGACAGCTCTGGGGTGGAGTGGTCGGACAACCGTAAAGTGCATTGGTTTGTCAAGAGCTCAAGGACAGAAGATGAAGGAAATTTGGATTCCCCTTCAATCCTGGTCATTTATTACCGAGTAAAATGCATTGGAAGTCATTGAACTTGTCTTGATAGCTCACTTTGATCATTGTATACGAGATATGGTGATTATACGGTCACTGGCTCAGCGTATAGCTCCGTATTTGTCTGGTTGACCAGTCAAACAGTCCACATGTGCCTCATCAGCTCGTGTTCTTTATCTATCTATCTATGTGGGCCTACCTGTCAGTGGAGAAAGAAATAAAAACCAAAATTATGCGTATGTGACATTAATGTTTAGACATTTGCTGGAGGCCTCCACGAACACCGAGCATGTATTCACCTGGCCCAACACCAACGGTCATACTCGTGACTCGGTGCCTTCCTCATGTATATCGTCCATCACAATGACAATCTATAAAACAGCCTAGATAGAGAGGGTACTATGGTGCGGAGTATGTACTATCGTGAGCAACTGATCATAGTGCCACTGCACACGAGTGTGTGTCTGATCGATTCGTCCATTATTCATAAGTTATGTATGGTTGTGTGGTGTCTAATGGTGGTCGTCGAATGCTAGCTGGCAACAAGAGCGGTTGCATGGACGCCTGGTTGTCAATACGTGTCGCATATGCTTCAAAGGCTCGTCATCCATGAGTTCACATTTTACCACCACGCCAGCGTCTGACCGCCCTGGCCTACCAAAACCCCTTACATCGCTAGCGCGCGCTTCCCGCCTGAAATGATCATCGTCTCTCCAGAACGTCAATGCCGCATTCACCGGCCTTAACTGCAGGTGCAGTTGGTGTGTCACTGACATGCGGGCCTGATGCCCATTGGGCCCACATGTCAGTGAGACAACGCACCTGCGGTTAAGTCACTGAAGCAGCGTCCGCATTCACGCCCGACGCGACCTCTCACTGCCGCCGACATTGTAGCAGCGCGAGGGCCGAGAGAGCACCACCCGCGCGGCATCCCGGTGCAAGCGACTGCTCCGCGTTAATGACACCACGGATGTTGACGAACCTACTCCGGTGCCAGCTGTCCATCCGTCTGTCGCGGATCATTGCCATTCACCCGCTATACTAACTTTCGCCCCAGCTCCCATCCATAGCCAAAGACCCACACTCATTCTCCTCCGGTCCCTTCCTTCTGTTGGCACCACTCCAACCATGGCCTCCGGGCACTCCAAAGCTCTCTTGGACGTACTATTGTAGGAGCAGACGAAGGACATCGGTGGCTCCGCTCCGGGCACACTCCAAAGCTCTCTTGGACATACTCTCGCAGGAGCAGACGAAGGAGATCACCGGCTCCCCCCCCGGCCGCCACAACCACGAAGCCGGCATGCGTGTGTGGGCGCAGCCGGTAGCGAGGAAGAGTAGTACACGGTAGGTCGCCACCGCTCTGGTCCCAGGAAGGCCACCGCTCCTCCACTCAGTCGATGCCAAGCTTGGCGGGATAAAAATCGGCGGCCGATTAGCCGCTTGACGGCGACGTGGAGGCGGAAATCTTCATAACCTTGTGCTCCGGAGGATGAGGTTATCGAGGCGGATAAGGAGGAGGCAAAGGCAATGCCCGGCTTTCTCGGGTTCATGTGTGGACATGGTGGTCGGGGTCCGGTGATCGTTTAGATTAGGTTTACAGTAGGTTTTAGTACGATTTGTGCGAAATAAGTAATGAATTTCGTCCAGTTTATAGGAAAAGTTCTCGAAATGTAATGAATTTCATTCGGTCAATTTGAAATTTGCTTTGTTTACATGAATTTCGTCCGGTTAGTTCATATAGTTGTCGAAAGGTATGCGGGCAACATTGGATGGTATCCATCAGTGTCCTCGGACAGATGCCTGTGTAAATTTGAGGGCCAACGCTAGAGATGCCCTAACTATCATGCTATAATCGCTAACAGTGCTCCATTATTTCACAGGGAACAATTATCCCTTGATCAAAATCAGATCCACCGTGTTTCGCACTCCTCCCACGTAAGAGTGTAGACTCTTGCTTACATAAAAATGGAGCAAGTGGATGGCACTGTAGCACGTCATATAACTCAAATTAGCCCGCATAACACGCGGGAAATCACCGCCCTCGTCATTTTGTTCTGGATTTCTATCAATCGATCGCACGAAAATGTTACGCTTTGCAAGTTCAAAAGGAAAAGGCGGCACACTTACAACTCGTACGCGTCGCGTTCACGTCGCACCCCCGACAGTCTGGCTCACACGCCGCTCACCAGAGGGGACACGCGTTGTCTTGCATTTTCACTGATATGTGGGACTGCAATTGAATAAACCGTCGATAGCCGAAATCTAATCGCTCGGCGGGCGTCGGCTGAGAGGAGAGAGACAGGGGAGGGAGAAGAGATCGCCCGCCCTCCGTGCACGGACTCCAAGAAATATGTGGTGATAATGTGAGGTGGGCCATGCAGGAGTCCGCACTGCTTCCAAGCCCGCTTCTTACCGCCCTGGCCCACCAAAACCCCTCCCCCACCCCACGACCTCCCCGCGCACGCTCCTCCCTCAAAGGCTAGCTGCCCGCATTCATAGAAAGTAGTACTAGTAAAATTCTGGGCTATAAAGGGCATGCACAATGGTTGATAAGATAGTCTTATCATAAGTCTTGCATGTAATTTAGAGATGACAAAAAACATGTGTACAATGGATCATCTCTTAGCCTTATCTTCAATAACTAGTTATTCCTAAAAACATGGTGAAACATATTGTGCTAAGAGATCATCTCGTCTTCTCGGCAAGCCCTCTTATGTGGAGGAGAGAGGCATTGACAAAGTCAAGGAGTGGGATATGCAGGAGCCCGTCTCTACACGTGCTGCTAGGTATAAAAAACTAATTCTAAACAAAGAGGCATAAAAAACAATTGTGTCTAAAAAAGAAAGGTAAAAAACATTTGAGAGGAAATAGATAGAGAGAGAGCGAGAAAAACTTGTAACCTTATAGTCAACACTATGTTAGTATTACATGAGGAAGGAGGGACTGGTGCACATGCCAAGTTCACTGGGTTGCCATGTTTCACACTCCTCCGTCATAACAGTGGAGACAATAAGTTTCATCAAAATAAACAATGAATACTCGTTGCTCATCCATTATATCGGAAAGAATACTTTCATTCGCCGACATGTGGGACGTCGACCATCCTGGTCCACCTGCCATGCACAAAATTATCCAGATCCACCTGCCATGCACAAAGTTAGTCGGACGAAGGAACCATCATGACTTTGTTCAATTCCGCTTCTTCATGAAAACTTACTCTACTCGCAGTACTGCTACCACACGCGAAGACTGGACGGCACTGTACCATGTCATATCACTAAAATCCACTAGGCCAAACTAGCCCGCCTAGGATTTGTACTCCCTCCGTTTCAAAGTTAGTAGTACAAAGATGACTCATCTATTTTGGAACGGAGGGACGTCTTTGTACTGCTATGATTTTCTGTTGTACGTCTCTGTACTTTTGCTACAATTTTCCTACCCTATGAACCAAATGAGGCCTAAATGTATCCGTGTCGACTATTGTCTGATCGATCGCTAAGCCTACAATTTTAAGAGCTTGGGCTATTGGACGATTGACGACGGATCAGTATAAGCGTACCACGAGCTCATCAGCCCCAACATTTCTCTTCGGTGAGTGTTTTGCAAGTACTATAGCTCGCACAGTAGCTAGCCTACTAACACCAAGAATCATCAAATAAGCCATGCTGATATGATAAACAATTCAAACTTACATCTAAGCATGCCATATATTTCATCAAAGGCTGGTGAGGATACATCTGTTTCCATAACTTGGAGAGTGTTCGCATGATTCACTATCAAACAAAAGTAGAAAGTACTGCCCACACAAGACAGTGCAGTAGCCCTAAGATGGTTTGATAACACGCATCGTTCTGGTAATTAAACACAGGGCAATGCAAGCTACCCTGAAGGATTAGCGCGACCAACTATTTCTTGTCATCGATCTCTCGGGCAATGACCACAACACGGACATCGGCATGGGAATTGATCTCTGGGGCGATGTCCACAGGACTGACCGTGACATCGGAATCGATCTTTGGGGTGATGTCCGTAGGATGGACAGCGGCATCGGAATCGATCTCCGGGGCGATGCCAACAGGACGGACCGCGACATCGAGAACGATCTCTGGGGCGTTGTCCACAGGACGGGCCGTGACATCGGAATCATCAAGGATGTCCACCGGCACCTGCACAACCCTAACATATTAGCAAGAACATTGCAAATAATCAAAAACCACAACTTTCGGTAATAAGCCATTATTTTTTACCTTGTGCAGCTCACCGGGGGATCCCATCCCTCCGGGGCCATCTCCCCGTCCTCGATGGGGGCCATCACCTTGCCAGGGGAATACTGCTTCTCAACGGCGACTATCTCCTCAAAATCGTCCTTGAGCTTCGCATAGGTGGCCATCAGAGTTTCTGGGGTAGGCACGGTGGGGCCCTTGCTGTTTTTCCAACTTTCTTTGAGGAGTTTGTCCGCCAACATCGTCAACTCTTTGGCTAGTGCTTGTTTCTTGGAGTTCTTCGTCTCCATGGGTTGGCCCGCCAACATGGTCAACTCATTGGTCGATGCTCGCTTCATGGAGATCGCTGTCTCCAATGGGTTGTCCGCCGGCAACTCTTTGCCTACTGCTCTAGGATCCATCAATGAACTGACAAACAAAAAGCAATCAAAAGGAAACCACAATCGCAATGAAAACAGGAAAAGAATAGGCTGTGAGAATCGGTCGGTGCTTCGCAAAAATAAGATTCTTGGAATGAAAATATAGCAGCATCACTAATTCGCCCACCTTTCCTTCGTCGGTACAGAAGAAAAATGCCAAAAGTGAGTAGCCTGGATTGAGGTTTTCTTCAAGAAAGGGGAGAGATGGCTTCAACTAGAGTTCTAGTGAAATGATGGTTGCTTCGTCCAGTCCAACTTCGAGGCCACTTTACCACTGCTGGTAAAGGTGTGGGTTTTGCGATATGACGGGTCATGACAGCCACACCGGGGTGACCGGTGAGTTTCGACTGTAGCACCTCGCTGTGATTTGGTGGATGGCACGTGGGCCCGAATGCTTTGATGTCCCGCATGTAGATAGAGCGGCTAGTCATATAGGAGTGGTCAATATTGTGCACCGCGGCCAAGGCGGAGAGGAAAATGAGAGAACTACGTAATTTATGCATGGGTTTAATTAGGGTAGTTTTGTAAAGTACGAGATACATTCCTCCATTGGCAAAATGCCTTGGTTGATGAGATTTGAGATTTGAGCCCTATAAACCGGAAGGGAGATTTGAGATTTGAGATACTGCACGCAGTGTAGTCTAGTCACTTGTTGGAATCTCTAGAAAGACTTATACCGCATGATTCTTTGCTTCTTCTTACTACTACATACTACTTCACCGACATGTGGGACAGGCAGCAGCATTCGGGTTGACATAATACGTGTCATGCACCAGATTAGAGTGTGGAACGGAAGGGGGGCATCACCCCGGTCGTACCGCCTGGCCCTGTTTGGATACTCTAATTCGGTTAAAGGTTAGAGTTAGAATCTAATCCTGAACTAACCCTGAAGTAACTCTAGCGAAAGAGGTGTTTGGATGACAGGGTTAGATGGAGCGCGGATACGGCGAGGTGCCTTCATGGGCAGTGCGAGAGGGAGGGAGGGAGGGAGAGGACGAGAAGCTTTGAGGAAGTGGGGAGGGATCTGCTGCAGGGAGAGAGAGAGAGAAATGTGTTTTTTAGTGTCCCGAGAAGAACTAACCCAAATAAGCACCTCTTGGGTCAGTTAGATTTTTTTGGGTTAGTTGAGTTCAAACTAACCCAAACTAACTCCAACACATGGATCCAAACAGTAACCCAAACTAACCCTCATGTCTGAATATTTTTGGGTTAGTTGAGTTCAAACTAACCCAAACTAACTCTAACACATGGATCCAAAAGGTAATGCACCGTCAAATCACATAGCCCGACCTTTCCAGCAGTAAGTAAGTTGAATCCGCTACTCCCTCACCCTCCTCGCCTCCTTGTCAAACCGCCTACGCAAAAACTGCCGCGCGTACTGCCCGGGAAAAGCCCCGCCCTCAACTTTTAACTACGCAAAAATAGTTCGAGCTTGTTCGTTCTATATAAATACTACTCCCTCCGTTCCTAAATATAAGTCTTTGTAGAGATTTCACTATGGACTACATACGGAGCAAAATGAGTGAATCTAGAATCTAAAATGCATCTATATACATTCATATGTGGTCCATAGTAGAATCTCTACAAAGACTTATATTTAGGAACGGAGGGAGTAGTACTGTATGTTTATTCACCTGTGGGGTTGTTCAATGAATGGAGGGCCGGGGACCACAAGTGAACAATACTACTACTAGTAGTAGTAAGTAGGAGTCGTACAGGTAGTCACCTTAAATAGAGAGTTTCTTTTATTTAATGTCACGTACACAAATTGAAACACTTGTTGTGGAGAGAAAAAGATAATCACTCCACTATATATGTACTTAGGGGCCTGAGCGCTTGCATCACTAGGGTTGCTCTTTTCATTCTCTCATCCTCTCCAGATATAAACAAGACAGCGGTTGCGACATTTTATCTCTGCTCACCGCTGGTCACCGATCCGGCCGGATCCCTTCGGCTGGTGTGTGTAGAGGACTAGGTGAATCGTTCACGCGGTCATCACCGGCGAGGAAGGAAAGCCACAGCTGCCGGAGGGGCCTGTGCCGTTCGCTCCGACACAGCGCCGGCTCGGGAGGTCCTCCGACCCTTCTTCCTCCCTACTGTATTGTCTGCAGATCCGACCTGCCGCCGCCGACATCCCGACGACCCTCAGGTATAAGTTCTTCGAAAGCGGCCTTCTCTACTGCCCTAGCTCCCCATGTGTATGCATGTGCATCTTTTTCTACTCCAATCAGCTCTTCTAAAGCCACCTAAATTTTTAGTATTATTAGAGGTAAAGATACTTCGTGCATTCGAATCTAGGGCTTTGTTCAAACAACGAAGAAAGGAGGGAAAGTTGTAGCATGAATCTAGGACTTTATTCAAAGAGGAAATAATATGGTGAAAATAGTAGAGACCGGATACCCAACCGGTACCTTGGTTGAAAAGGGAAATAATGGGAAAAAGTAATACAAACTGGATAAGGAACATATCTATTATTGGTTGAAAAAGGATAGAAAGTGGCGCTTGGTGGACAAGTCAACAGAGTATGTCCAGGATTAGATTTGTTGCCCTCACATAGTAAAAGGTCTCCAAGATTAGAATTGCTTCCCTCACATAATAAAAGGTCTCCAGGATTAGATTTGCTGCCCTCACATAGTAAAAGGCCTCCAGGATTAGATTTGCAGCCCTCACATAGTAAAAGGTCTCCAGGATTAGATTTGCTGCCCTCACATAGTAAAAGGTCTCCGGGATTAGATTTGCTGCCCTCAGATAGTAAAAGGTCTCCAGGATTAGATTTGCTGCCCTCACAGAGCATGAACAAACTCGGCATCACCACTTTATGCCTCCTTGTAGGTACATTGTGCTGATGCGTCCACTGCCGCATGTCCTTATACAAACCTTTTGTTGTTGTTAATGTAAGGGCGCATGTAAAATGAAGCGATCACACTGTTACCTTAAGGACATGTCTAACCAGTGTTATTGTTAATCTAATGCCTCCAGTGATATGATGCAATTAAACTGTGTTACAAATGGTACTCCTGCTGTTTTCCCCAGTATGATAGGTAAGTTGCTCCTTTACGCTGCTGAGTGTCCTGGTGTCCCCACGGTCCCATGCCCTTAAACCAACTATTTAGCTGCTATTGATTTACTGTATCTAGTAAACAAGCAATGCCACCATTAAAGTAATCCCATATTTGAGGAATCTCATTGTTGATCGTAATGCTTCTGGTAACATGAAGCATTCTGACGTTTTAAATTTCTATTGTCCTTGCGTGATTGCCATGAACATAATTAAGATGCTTCTTTTCATTTCGTATATGTTTCGTATATTCTTATTGACCATCAACTGTTTACTTTCTATCTTTTTGTGTAGATAGGGATATCCATTTTACCTTGTTGCTATTGTGACCTTTTGGTGAACTGCACAAAACACTTTTTTGAATGAGTGTCTTGTGCAATTCAACTAAAATGTCACGTGGACAATATCTCTCAATTTTGGTGGAACTGCACAAAATGGTGATTGGAGTTTCCAAAATCTCCGTCAAGTTCTACTGGTAATCTCATGCAACATTTTGTTAGCCTTTGCAAGATGAGCCGTCACTCTCACCACAATGGCACTTTATTTTAGTGGAACTGCATAAAAGGATAAGAAAATTATAGTTGCACCTTACATGAGCCGGACAGCCAACCTCAATGTTCCTCAATTTTAGTGCAACTACTAAATAAGAACCTGCCAGCTCACGAGAGCAAGTACTTCTTGCTAGCGGAATGATGCAATCTTTGCTTCATTTTAGGTGAACTGTAGAAAAAGGCGCATGAATTGAATCATGGAACTCCAGGAAGGCCTCATCCGAGTGGAGCTGCAGGTTGAGTTCAAGGAGGCCACTATTAAAGTGAAATTATGCTCTTCTTGTTTGTGCTGTGCAAACAGGAATACTCAACTACAGATGTTATGACGGTCAAGAGCATTCACCAAGTTCTTCGATTGTATGACATGGCTAGCCAAGATGGATTTAATCCCGATATTCACTTTATCAAAAGGCTCTAATGGGTTGGTTCTGAATCTTGCAAGCTGGGAATAAATGAGATGTGTAGGCATCTTTGTTGTACTTATTATTTGGATCTTATTTGTTGGTTCTGAATCTTCCAAGCTGGGAATCAATGAGATTTGTAGGCATCTTTGTTGTACTTATTATTTAGATCTTATTTGTTGGTTCTGAATCTTGTAAGATGGGAAACACATCATGATGATGCAGAGGACAACAACCATAACAAACAGTTCAAACTTGGTAGTATTGTCTTTGTGAAAGTGCGACAAATGTGCTGATCGTGTGCATCCTGAGAATAATAATTCTAATTGTTGTGCATGTTGATCCTATGGCACTGATAGAACGAGCCAATGCATTGCTTGTTTTAAGTATAAATTTCTAATAAAGCTAATTAAGTTTAAGTAAAGTGACCACTAACTCCTGTTATTACAGTACCAATACAGACCCGCTCGTGAACCGACGTGTGGCCAGAGTAGGTTTCTTAATGGAGGCGTTTGAATGCGCCGAGGGTGCATCTTCTGCCGGGCGTGCAGCGGACGAGGGAGGGGTAGTAACTGTTGTTGCCTGTACACACTCAGTTTACTGTTGAATCCAGTTCCCCAAGAGCTGAAAAATGAACTGCTGTCGCCGCCTACACACTCGTTCACTTGAAGAGACTCCAATGGCGATCCGAGGGGTGAGCCTGCTTGATATGGACTTCAGCAAGGAGTTCCCCTTTGAGTTCGCCGTTCACTCCTATGGCTGCACCAAGTTGAATGTGTTGTACACCAACGATCCAGACTTGGTGAAGCTCTGCCTCGCCGAGTTCTAGCAGTACCTATAGGATGAGAAAGCACAAGGTTGCAGGACTAGACCTTGTGCCCATCCATTCGTCTCCTGACAGGGACCAGCGGATCGCCGTCGCCCAGGTATGTGTGCGGGACGAGGTTCTCATCTACCACTTCTGTAGGGCCATCAGAGGTTCTGGAGCATTCGCCCGTTTCATCGGCATGCGCCAACTGCACCTTCGCTACGGTGGAGAGAAGGAAGAACGTGATGATTCGGCCATCTGGTGCAACAAGCTTGTCGACATCCACAAGCAATACAAGATCATCAGCAACGGGCAGGAGAAGGACTCCGTGGTTGACCTCGCCGAGACCATCATCGACCCCTGATACGCCAACATGAAAGAAGACAATGATACCAAGGACCTGAGCACATGGGAGGTACCTCTGAATCTAGCCTACATAACCTACGCGGCCAAGGACGCATACGCATGCTACGACATGTACAGGAAGATCTTGGACATGAGGGCGTGTCTACTTCCCATAACCGACGAGTACACGGACAGCTGCAGCGTCATGATCAAGCGTGCCAGGAAGGTTTAGATGTTGTACTTTATCTGTTTATAAGCACCTTTATCATCTGAGTGTTTCATGCATTAGCCTATGTGTCATAATTATCTGTTTTGTCCGAAATATTTCTTTTGAGAACCCATTAACCTGTTTGCTTTTTTTAGTGGCTATTTGCTTATGTATGTAACTAGTTCACTTGTCCGTTAGAAAAAAAAACTAGTTCACTCGGCTGTCGTGCTTTGAATCTCCTTCCTCCCAACATATTCCCCTCCTCAGGTGGACCCAGCAGGTCTCGTACACAGAAATATGGGACCAACCACCTATCCATTTGTATTTCCTTATTTTGTTTAATCTTTCGTCCTCTTCCTATACAGCGGCTGGCCATCATAGCCTATGGTGTTGGCCAGGCCATCCCTCTACTACCACCCATTGTCCGGCGGCAGCAGCTCCACCGGCCCACCCTGCACCCGAACAAGTCAACCCTCGTAGTCCCCTTCGCCCGCATCTTCCCCTGCTCCAGTTCGTTCGGTCTGAGGTCTCGACGTCGTCCTCCGCCTTGGTGCTCTAGCTGCGGCGCCGCCATCTGTCGTTCCCAACATGGTCAGCAAAACAAGAGGAATCGGGAGACAACTGTTTGTCGAGAGGCTGACAGTCCCGGGCCCACCAGGTCCATGGCCTAGGTTTTGTTGTTTAACATGGGCAGCCCACGACATGTTTCAACATTTTTTGGATCCAGCAGGTATCAAGCGGCCTCTGGGACTCCCAACCTAGCTTTTCTATAACATCAGCAGCCCAAGTTATGTTTGTTTTTTCAAGACGACACACAGCTCAGTTGTATTTTTCTATAAGAATGCAAAACTGAACTTGTTTTCTATAAGAATGCAAAACTGAACCTATATTTATATCTTATTTTATTACATATATATATATATTAGAAACAACATAAGTTTCTGTTAAACCTGTCGTTCATCCAACCATTTTATAGACCTTCCCACTTCCTTTATTTTTCGTTTTCATTAATCCTATATCTGAATTTTCTCCCACTTTCTTTTTCGATGTAAACTGAGTTTTCTCCCAGTACTTTTCCCTAGAACCAACTCAACTGTCCCACATCTAGCCTAAAAAATAATAATACCCCACGTACTATTAACTCATCAAATTTAAATGATATTTTATTTCGTAAGTTGAAAGTTCTTACAAAATAATAATAATAATAATAATAATAATAAGTGTTTATATATAACTTGGCAAGTTAACTCCTAGTGATTGCGTACATAAGCTTGCAAAGATTTTACTGACCAATGCAGTAATAGACGTCCAATCATGTGTTTATGTTTTTATAACATTTCTCCGTGTAGCCCAACATGATATTTTCACCCAGCCCAGCAAGTCCGCGGATTTCGAGAAAAATGCAAATGGGCTTTAAATTCTACCATATATATAAACGGGCTGCATAGATGCTACATCATTGTTTCACCTAGCCCACCAAATGGACTAAAAACAAATGGACTAGCTGATATGTGGGCCAGTAGGTCGAAGCCTAAGAAGGCATTGGATTTACGTCCAGCGGTGTTGTTTTGCCCTCCTCAGCGAAACGCTACCCCGCCGACGGCCATGCCATCCCTCCACTCTGCACCTACTGTTATTCTCTGCCGAGTGTAGGCCCACCCCGCACCCGAACCAGTCAAGTTTCCCACTCCTCTCCATCTGCAACTCCACTTCCACGTCTTCCCCATCTCCGGGTCATTCCAGTTTGGGGCCTCGCCGTCGTCCACCGCCTCGGTGCGCTCGGCGCGGCGTGGTCAACATACGAGAGTCATTGGAAGATGACTGTACGTGGAGAGCCTGACGGTTGGGACCCACGAGGTCCATGGTCGCACGCAAGGAAAGTTCCTCCTTATTATGCATTGTACGTGGAGTGTACGTGGGAAGGGCTTCTGTATTTCGTGAAAAAAATGTTCCCCCGCTGACAGGTCGGACCCACCAGCTATATCTTTGCACGCAAGGAAGTGCCTCCTTATTACGCACAAAAAATGAATACCCCCTAACTAGCTGGGACCCACCATAGTGGGTGGCTGACTTGTGGGCCTACTAAGTTGATGGGGATGGAGGGCTTTGTCAACTTAGTCAATATGAACGATTCTAGCTCCAGTGACCGTACGATGTACATCCAACGACCATAGTGCTTCTTCAACCTCTGGTCTTCTTGCTCTAGCCGCCCAAAGCAGCGCCAGTCGTGCCGCATGCTCCTGCCTCCCGTGGCCGGCTGTGATGTCGCGGAGGCCTCACCGCCCCTACTACTCCCACCGCTGGCTAGGGCATCCCTCTACTCACCCACACCCCTTGTTATTCTGTGGCGACGGCAGCCTCATGCCGCAGCCGAACCAATGAACCCTCGTACTCCTCTCCGCATGGGCATCCACTGCCGCGTCTTCCTCGGCTTCGCGTCGTCCCCTTCCTAGGCCTCACCGTCGTCCACCGCCTTGGTGCTCTCGGCGCGGCGTGGTCAATGTGGTCAACGACTGACTTCCATCGGAAGAGTACTGTACGTGGAGAGGCTGATAGCTGGGTCCACGGCCGCAGCTGGGTCCAGGGCCACAACCCATTTTTTTTGTGATTCGCCAAGTAAGTCGCTTTGTCAGGCCAGTTGGGCTGCAAATCTTTCAAGACGAGGAGAGCTTCATTCGGCTGGCCGAGAAAATGGCCTATCAGTAATGAGAAATGGGTTGTACATTTTTAAAACACATCAAACCAGCAATTAGTTTCAAATTTCTTTTTATCATTTCGAGATTTTAAATTGCATTGATTTTTATGCCTGGACAATTTGTTGGATTTTATATTGATATACATTTATTTTTAAAATCAGTTTGAATGTGACTCAAAATTTCGGGATTAAAAACAGTTCGGACCGCACCGAAATATGCAAAATTTGTATAATTTTTAACCGTGGCCGCAATATGGGCTGTAATGCTAACAAAAAGAATATGGGCTCCAAAAAAACCTTAAGAATTAGCAAATGGGCTGTAGATTATTAGAAATAATGGTAGATGGGTTGTATGATGTTTTCCACAGATTTGAGGCTTTCCTAAAAAAAGGTTGACGCACAAGCAGCGACTGTTGGATTTCCATCCAACAGTCGTCGTGCTTCTTCAATCTCTACTCTTCCTGCTCCAGCCACTCAAACAAGTGCCGGCGGAACTGCCTGCTCCCTCCTCCCCACGGTCAGCTGTGCTGCCGCGCAGGGCTCACCGCCCCACCGTACTCCCATCGCTGGCCTAACCATCCCTCTACTCACCCACAATTGTTGTTATTCTTCGGCGACGGCATACGAACCAGTAAACCCTCATACAGTCGTACTCCCCTCCGCGTGGGAAACAACTGCCGAGTCTTCCCTGCCTCCGTGTCGTTCCCTTCCTAGGCCTCGCCATCGTCCACCGCCCTGGTGCTCTCGGCGCGGCCTGGTCAACATGGTCGACGACCGACATGCATCTGAAGTGGACTGTACGTGGAGAGGCTAACACCTGGGTCCAGGGCCGCACGCAAGGAAATGCCTCCTTATTACGCACAAAATAATGATTCCTCCACTTGACATCTGGGACCCACCGAAAGGGCCTCTATATTTTGTGAAAAAATGTTACCACCGCTAACAGCTTGGACCCACCAGCTATATCTTCGGACGCAAGGAAGTGCCTCCTTATTACGCACAAAAAAATAAATACTCCCCTGCTCGCTGGGACCCAGTATAGTGGCAGGCTGTCTTGTGGGCCTACTAAGTTGACGGGGACGGAGGGCTTTGTCAACTTAGTCAATATGCACGATTCTAGCTCCAGTGACCGTACGATGTCCATCCAACGGCCGTAGTGCTTCTTTAACCTCTGGTCTTCTTGCTCCAACCGCCCAAACCAGCGTCGGTCGTGCCTTGTGCTCCTACCTTCCGTGGCCAGCTATGATGCGGCGGAGGCCTAACTACCCCTACTACTCCCACCGCTGGCCAGGCCATCCCTCTACTCACCCACACCCCCTGTTATTCTGCAGTGACGGCAGCCTCAAACCGTAGTGAACCAGTGAACCCTCATACTCCTCTATGCGTGGGCATCCACTTCCGCGTCTTCCCCGGCTTCGCGTCGTCCCCTTCCTACGCCTCCCCATCGTCCACCGCCCTGGTGCTCTTGGCGTGGCGTGGTCAAGATGGTGAAGGAACGGCTTCCATCGGACGTGGACTGTACGTGTAGAGGCTGACAGCTGGGTCCATGACCGCAGCAAGGAAGTGCCTCCTTATTACGCGCAAAATAATTATTCATCCACCTGACAGCGGGGACCCACCGGACGGGCCACCGTATTTCATGAAAAAAACGTTTCCCCTGACTGCTAGGACCCACCAGCTACATATTCGCACACAAGGAAGTGCGTCCAGGCAAAAAAAATGATTTGCCCCCCTGACTGCTGGGACCCACCAGCTATATCTTTCCACGCAAGGAAGTGCCTGACAATCGGGACCCACCTGGTCAAAGCGTACGTAGCGTTGTCATTCTGGTCGTGGACATGTACGTACATACTGGTCGATGTAGAGGCGTGCACGTGTCGTAGTAGAGGCGCGCACGTAGCATGTACACGTACGTATAGTGGCCAGTGTGCAAGAAAGAAAATATGACCACGTACGTACATACGAGCAGGGTCTCGAACGCCTACTCGCGCATACGTATGGCCAGGGCTCGTGTACATGGCTAGGTCGGAATAGAGAAACATCGTCGTCGTCGTGTTCATGGGGAGCCAACCGGCTTGGTCGGAACAGAATGCGTCTTCCTATTCATCGAGAGGGCTTGGATGGAACAACCGATGGAAACGAGGCCTGGCGTACCGCAGAACGGAGGAAATGGCCATGTGTTCGACTGGCCACGTTCGAAACGGGATCCTGTTCATCGGGAGGGGTCTGGCGTACCGCAAGACAGAGGAAACAGACCTCCTATGGTCGAAACGGGGGTCCTGTTGATTGGGAGGGGTCTGGCGTACCGCAAAACGGAGGAAACGGACTTGTGTTGGAGCTCTACGGTCGAAACGGGGGTCATGTTCATCGGGAGGGGTGTGGCATACCGCAAAACGGGACTCCACGGGATATTGTTCATCTCCACCATCGACCCCCTCCAGCCTCCACGGGCTACTGATCACCCACCGTCGACCTCCTCCAGCCTCCACCTGCGACTGTTCATCCACGGGCTCCTATTCATACAGCCTCCACCGCGTGCTACTCCACCGGCTACTATTCAACCAGCCCTCTCCACGGGCTCCTATTCAATCACCCCACCACGGGCTACTGTTCATCCAGCCCTCCACCATCTAATGTTCATCCTGCCCTCCACGGGGTGGTCCTGTTCATCCAGCCCCAACCGGCTCGATCGATCGGGGTCTTGTTCATCCAGAGGCAACACCATGGGGTCCTGTTAATCCACCCCCACCGGGAACTGTTCATCCAAACCCCCCAGCAACGCTCACTGTTCATCCAGAGGCAGCATCAATCGGCTTCAGTTAGCAGCAGTAGCAAAGGAATCGCTCGATCGGGTTGAGTTAACAGCCATCGATCGATCACTCGGGTTCAGTAGTGCGTAGCCTGCAGTGCAATCGCTCGGGTTCAGTTAGAGCCCAATGCCTCGCTCGGGTTCAATTAGAGCCCAACGCCTCGCACCCACGCGCGTGCATGTACGAGAGAAATGCGCATCGCTCGGCCCCGACCACCCACCGTAACCAGGAACACCCCTATATTTTCCTCGCCCTCGCTTCTACCACGGTTTTTTCCGTCATGGACGGCCCAAAGAATGTCATGCAGCTGTGTCTCCGGCCCGGCTAGGACGAAAAGCCCATTTTCTGTCATGATTTTTTGTCATAGAAGTAGGAGCCCACCACATCTATGATGATACCTGGTTTTGTCACAACTATCGTCATAGAAGTGTCATAAGTATGATAGAAAAAATTTCGTTCGGCCCAAAATGTCACGGATGTGTCTTTTTTTTGTAGTGGTGATAAGATCAAGAAGGCCGCGGGAGATCAAGTTCCGACAGTATAAGAAGAAGACATCCTTCAACCATACTACAATCATCTTACCCCTACTGAAATTGAAGCTTTCAAGATCATTGAAATAGTTCATGTGCAAAATAAATATCTCACTCGTGAAAATATTCTGTTGCAAGAGCATATCATCGCCCTCTAGAGCATCAATCGTAGATTGGAGTATCTCCTGCGCTCGAAGTGTGGCACTACTTCATCAATAACTCCATCATCACCACCACCGAAGAAAGAGACATAAATACATGGGTATGGGCACTACCCTTGGCAACTGCCAAGCTTGGGGGAGGTGCCTGTAATGCCCTCGGACACACCCGCCGGTGGTCTTTACTCCAGGTGGGATCTAGACTGGCCCCACAGATCAATACTAGTCTTTTCTGCGCACTTTGTCCTCACTCGTGCGCACCCGAGAGCAACTTCCCAGTCGGTCACCATCCTGAAACTACTCCAAGCTGAGCACGCTTAACTTTGGAGTTCTGTCTGAATGGGCTCCCTGAAAAAAAGGAATTCCTTATTGATATGAGTAGTCTATCATCCCTAATAAGCCAGGCTATCACATACACCCCCACTCAGAGGAACCGACGTCCTCGTTGGGCCACAGGAATGTTCCCTCTTGGCACATACATCTGTGCATCCAGTCCGGCACATGTGCCATGCCGTGTGCCACGATGGGTCACAAACGTCATGCACAACATGACCGCGCACCTGTCCGCAAATATCCGTGTAACTGCGAGGGTCGGCTCTGATACACCCGTTGACACACCCGCCAGTGGTCGTTACTCCTGGCAGGATCTAGACTGGCCCATTGGAGTTCTGTCTGAATGGGCTCCCAGAAAAGAAGGAATTACTTATTGATATGAGTAGTCTATCATCCCTAATAAGCCAGGATATCACAGTGCCCCAGTATCGTATCACCATCACACCTTTACCTTTATCATTTTCCTTAGTTCGATCCTTTTGGTTATATCTTGATCTAGTAGAATAAAGTTTTTAGTATGATCTAGCTTTGAGTTTTGTTTTGATCTCTAGCAATGTAATCGAGTCCGAGTTACATATAATAAAGAGTAGTTTTGAGTTGAGGGCTTTGCCTTCTTGCTATGGTCTTGAGGGAATAAAATAAAAGAGAGGAATAAAAAGAAATATACTATCTTGGAGAGTATTGACTTCACATACAAAGAGTGATGAATAGAAGTTTTGAGAGATGACAAACATAGTTTTGGTAATTGTTGCAATTAATAGGAATTAATAAAGAAAGAGAGGCTTAATATATAAATATACTATCTTGGACATCTTTTGTAATTGTGGGCACTCATTAAAATATGACATGCTAAAAGGTTGATGTTGGAAAAGGAAGACAACATAATGAGTTATGTTTGCATATATCTAAATAGAAGTTATATTGTCATGGATCCTCTAACATGTTGAGCTTGCCTTTCCCACTCATGCTAGCCAAATTCTTTGCACCAAGTAGAGATACTACTTGTGCTTCCAAACATCCCTTAAACCAGTTTCGCCATGGGTGTCCACCATACCTACCTATGGATTGAGTAAGATCCTTCAAGTAAGTTGTCATCGGTGCAAGCAATAAAAATTGCTCTCTAAATATGCATGATCTATTAGTGTGAAGAAAATAAGCTTTATACGAACTTGTGATATGGAAGAAATAAAAGCAACGGACTGCATAATAAAGTTCTTTATCACAAGCAGAAATATAAAGTGACATTCTTTTGCATTAAGATTTTGTGCATCCATCCATAAAAGCGCATGACAACCTCTGCTTCCCTCTGCGAAGGGCCTATCTTTTACTTTTATCTTCTACCCTTATACAAGAGTCATGGTGATCTTCACCTTTCCTTTTTACACTTTTTCTTTGGCAAGCACTATGTGTTGGAGAGATCCGGATATATATATATATATATTCACTCGGATGTAGGTTATCATAAAGTATTATTGTTGACATTACCCTTGAGGTAAAAGGTTGGGAGGCGAAACTATAAGCCCCTATCTTTCTCTGTGTCCGACTAAAACTTTGTACCCATAAGTATCGCGTGAGTGTTAGCAATTGTGAAATACTAAATTATAGTTGAGTATGTGGACTTGCTGAAAAGCTCTTATATTGACTCTTTCTGATGTTATGATAAATTGCAATTGCTTCAATGGATGAGATCATAGTTTGTTAATTTTCAATAAAATTTCTGATTCATACCTTACCTTGTGAACAAATTGTTACTTTAGCATAAGAAATTATATGACAACATATGTTGTTGTTCTAAAGATGATCATGATGCCCTCATGTCCATATTTTATTTTATCGACACCTCTATCTCAAAACATGTGGACATATTTTTTGATTTCGGCTTTTGCTTGAGGACAAGCGAGGTCTAAGCTTGGGGGAGATGATACATCCATTTTGCATCATGCTTTTATATTGATATTTATTGCATTATGGGTTGTTATTACACATTATAGCACAATACATATGCCTTCTCTCTCTTATTTTATAAGGTTTACATGAAGAGGGAGAATACCGGCAGCTGGAATTTTGGACTAGAAAAGGAGCAAATATTAGAGATCTATTCTGCACAACTCCAAAAGTCCTGAAACTTCACGGAGAATATTTTTGGAATATATAAAAATATTGGGCGAAGAAAGCACTAGAGGGGGCCATCTGCCATCCACAAGGGTGGAGGGCACACCCTACCCCCTGGGGGGCGCCTTTCAGTCTTGCGGGCCACCTGGTAGGCCCCCAATGCCCATCTTCTACTATATGGTGTGTTTTGACCTGAAAAAAATCAGAAGGAAACTTTCGGGATGAAGCGCCGCCGTCTTGAGGCGGAACTTGGGCAGAACCAATCTTGGGCTCCGGCGGGGCTGTTCTGCCGGGGAAACTTCCCTCCGAGAGGGGGAAATCGAAGCCATCGTCATCACCAACGATCCTCTCATCGAGAGGGGGTCAATATCCGTCAACATATTTACCAGCACCATCTCCTCTCAAACCCTAGTTCATCTCTTGTATCCGATCTTTGTCTCAAAACCTCAGATTGGTACCTGTGGGTTGCTAGTAGTGTTGATTACTCCTTGTTGTTGATGCTAGTTGGTTTATTTGGTGGAAGATCATATGTTCAGATCTTTAGTGATAATTAATACTCCTCTGATTATGAACAGGAATATGCTTTGTGAATAGTTACGTTTGTTCCTGAGGACATGGGAGAAGTCTTGTTATAAGTAATCATGTGAATTTGGTATTCGTTCGATATTTTGATGAGATCTATGTTGTCTCTCCTCTAGTGGTGTTATGTGAACATCGACAACATGACACTTCACCATGATTTGGGCCTAGGGGAAGGCATTGGGAAGTAATAAGTAGATGATGGGTTGCTCGAGTGACACAAGCTTAAACCCTAGTTTATGCGTTGCTTCGTAAGGGGCTGATTTGGATCCATATGTTTCATGCTATGGTTAGATTTATCTTAATTCTTCTTTCGTAGTTGGGGATGCTTGAGAGATGGGTTAATCATAAGTGGGAGGCTTGTCCAAGGAAGGGAAGCACCCAAGCAACGGTCCACCCACATATCAAATTATCAAAGTAACGAACATGAATCATATGAGCAAGATGAAAGCTAACTTCACAATAATTCCCATGTGTACTCGGGAGCACTTTGCTTCATACCAAAGTTCGTCCAGGCTTGTCCTTTGCTACAAAAAGGATTGGGCCACCTTGCTGCACCTTATTTACTTTTGTTACTTGTTACCCTTTATGAATTATCTCTTCATACAACTATCTATCAACGATAATTTTAGTGCCTGCAGAGAATACCTTGCTGAAAACTGCTTGTCATTTCTTTCTGCTCCTCATTGGGTTCGACACTCTTACTTATCGAAAGGACTATGATAGATCCCCTATACTTGCGGGTCATCATACTTCGCTTCACATGTAGATCCCACCACGACGCTCTGCTTGGAACTACACCAACTGACAGCTCCACCATTCAATATAAATACGTATCCGGTTTGTGGCTTAGAGTCTTCCGGATCTGTGTCGAAGCTAGCATTGACGTAACCTTTTACGATGAGCTCTCTCTCATCTCCATAAACGAGAAACATATCCTTGGTCCTTTTCAGGTACTTCAGGATGTTCTTGACGGCTGTCCAATGATCCACTCCTGGATTACTTTGGTACCTCCCTTCCAAACTTATGGCAAGGCACACATCAGGTCTGGTACACAACATGACATACATAATAGAACCTATGGTTGAGGCATAGGGAATGACTTTCGTTTTCTCTCTATCTTCTGCCGTGGTTGGACTTTGAGTTTGACTCAGTTTCACATCTTGCAACACAGGCAAGAACCCTTTCTTTGACTGATCCATTTTGAACTTCTTCAGAACTTTGTCAAGGTATGTGCTTTGTGAAAGTCCTATTAAGCATATCGATCTATCCCTATAGATCTTGATGCCCAATATATAAGCAGCTTCACCGAGGTCTTTCATTGAAAAATTCATATTCAAGTATCCTTTTATGCTATCTAGAAATTCTATATCATTTCCAATCAGCAACATGTCATCCACATATAACACCAGAAATGCTACAGAGCTCGCACTCACTTTCTTGTAAATACAGGGTTTACCATAGGTTTGTATAAAACCATATGCTTTGATCACAACATCAAAGTGTATATTCCAACTCCAAGATGCTTGCACCAGTCCATAAATGGATCGCTGGAGTTGCACACTTTGTTAGCACCTTTAGGTTCAACAAAACCTTCTAGTTGCATCATATACAAATCTTGTTTAAGAAATCCGTTAAGGAATGTAGTTTTGACGTCCATTTGCCAGATTTCATAATCATAAAATGTGGCAATTGCTAACATGATTCAAACAGACTTAAGGATCGCTACAGGTGAGAAAGTCTCATCGTAGTCAACCCCTTGAACTTGTCAAAAACCTTTTGCGACAAGTCAAACTTTGTAGACGGTAATATTATCATCAACGTTCGTCTTCTTCTTGAAGATCCATTAATTCTCAATGGCTTGTCGATCATCGGACAAGTCCACCAAAGTCCACAATTCATTCTCATACATGGATCCTATCTCAGATTACATGGCCTGAAGCCATTTGTCGGAATCTGGGCTCATCATAGCTTCTTTATAGTTCGTAGGTTCGTGTTGTCTAACAACATGACTTCCAGGACAGGATTACCGTACCATTCTGGTGCGATACGTGTTATGGTCGACCTACGAGGTTCAGTAGTAACTTGATATGAAGTTTCATGATCATCATCATTAGCTTCCGCTCTAGTTGGTTGAGGCATCACGGGAACGGTTTTCTCCAATGTGCTACTTTCCAATTCGAGAGAAGGTACAATTACCTCATCAAGTTCTACTTCCTCCCACTCACTTCTTTTGAGAGAAACTCCTTGTTTAGAAATGACCCATTCTTAGCAACAAAGATCTTGCCTTCAGATCTGTGGTAGAAGGTGTACCCAATAGTTTCTTTAGGGTATCCTATTAATATGCACTTCTCCGATTTGGGTTCGAGCTTATCAGGCTGACGCCTTTTGACATAGGCATCGCATCCCCAAACTTTAAGAAACGACAGTTTAGGTTTCTTGCCAAACCATAGTTCATACGGTGTCGTATCAACGGATTTAGATGTGCCCTATTTAACGTGAATGCGGTTGTCTCTAATGCATAATCCTAAAATGATAAAGGAAAATCAGTAAGAGACATCATAGAATGCACCATATCTAATAAAGTACGGTTACGGCGTTCGGACACACCATTACGCTGTGGTGTTCCAGGTGGCGTGAGTTGTGAAACAATTCCACATTGTTTTAAATGAAGGCCAACTCGTAACTCAAATATTTGCCTCCATGACCAAATCATAGAAACTTTATTTTCTTGTTGTGATGATTCTCCACTTCACTCTGAAATTCCTTGAACTTTTCAAATGTTTCAGACTTTTGTTTCATAAAGTAGATATATCCATACCTACTTAAATCATCTGTGAAGGTTGGAAAATAACGATACCCACCGCGTGCTTCAATACTCATTAGACCGCATACATTGGTATGTATTATTTCCACTAAGTCATTAGCTCGCTCCATTGTTATGGAGAACGGAGTTTTACTCATCTTACCCATGAGGCATGGTTCACAAGTATCAAATGATTCATAATCAAGTGATTCCAAAAGTACATCCACATGGAGTTTCTTATGCGTTTCACACCAATATGACCTTAACAGCAGTGCCACAAGTGTGTTGCACTATCATTGTCAACTTTGCATATTTTGGCATCAATATTATGAATATGTGTATCACTACGATCGAGATTCAACAAGAATAGACCATTCATCAAAGGTGCATGACCATAAAAGATATTACTCATATAAATAGAACAACCATTATTCTTTGACTTAAATGAATAACCATCTCGCATTAAACAAGATCCAGATATAATGTTCATGCTCAACGCTAGCACCAAATAACAATTATTGAGGTCTAAAACTAATCACGAAGGTAGATGTAGAGGTAGCGTGCCGATGGTGATCACATCGACCTTGGAACCATTCCCGACGCGCATCATCACCTTGTCATTAGCCAACCTTCGTTTGTTTCGCAGCTCCTATTTCGAGTTACAAATATGAGCAACTGAATCAGTATCAAATACCCATGTGCTACTGCGAGCATTAGTAAGGTACTCATCAATAACATGTATATCAAATATACCTTTGTTTACTTTGCCATCCTTCTTATCCACCAAGTATTTGGGACAGTTCCGCTTCCAGCGACCATTCCCTTTGTAGTAGAAGCACTCAGTTTCAGGCTTGGGTCCAGCTTTGGGCTTCTTCACGGGAGTGGCAACTTGCTTGCCATTGTTTTTTAAGTTCCAATTCTTTCCCCTTGCCCTTTTTCTTGAAACTAGTGGTCTTGTTAACCATCAACACTTGATGCTCCTTCTTGATTTCTACCTCCGTGTCCTTAAGCATTGCGAAGACCTTGGGAACCGTTTTCATCATCCCTTGCATATTATAGTTCATCAAGAAGCCTTTGTATCTTGGTGGTAGTGTTTGAAGAACTTTGTCAATAACACTCTCAACTGGAAGATCAATTCCCATCTAAGTCAAGTGGTGGTTATGATACCCAGACATTTTGAGTATGTGTTCACTGACAAAACTGTTCTCCTCCATCTTGCAGCTATAGAACTTGTTGGAGACTACATATCTCTCAACCTGGTCATTAGCTTGAAATACAATTTCAGCTCTTGGAACATATCATATGCTTTGTGGCGTTCAAAACGTCTTTGAAGTTCCGGTTCTAAGCCGTATAGCATGACACACTCAACTATTGAGTAGTTATCATATCAAGCCTGCTAGACGTTCATAACATCTGCAACAGCTCCTGCAGCAGGTCTGTCACCTAGCGGTGCATAAAGGTCATAATGCCTCTGTGCAACAATGAGGATAATCCTCAAGTTACAGACCCAATCCGTGTAGTTGCTACCATCATCTTTCAACTTAGCTTTCTCTAGGAATGCATTAAAATTCAAGGGAACGGTAGCATGGGCCATTGATCTACAACATAGATATGCAAAAACTATTAAGACTAAATTCCTGATAAATTAAGTTCAACTAATCAAATTACTAATGAACTCCCACTTAAATTAACACCCCTCAAATTATCTAAGTGATACAGATCCAAATCAACTAACCCATGTCCGATCATCACGTGAGATGGGGTAGTCATCAATGGTGAACATCTCTATGTTGATCATATCTACTATATGACTCACGTTTGACCTTTTGGTCTCTAGTGTTCCGAGACAATGTCTGTACATGCCAGGCTCGTCAATTTTAACCCAAGTATTCTGCATGTACAAAACTGTCTTACACCCGTTGTATGTGATCGTAGAGTCTATCACACCCGATCATCACGAGGTGCTTCGAAATGAAGAACTTTGGCAATGACATACTCAGGGAGAACACTTTTATCTTGAAATTAAGTGAAGGGATCATCTTGTAATGCTACCGTCATTCTAAGAAAAATAAGATGCATAAATGATAAACATCACATGCAATCAAAAATGTGACATGATATGGCCATCATCATCTTATGCTTTTGATATCCATCTCCAAAGCCTCGTCATGATCTCCATCATCACTGGCTCGACACCTTGATCTCCATCGTAGCGTCGGGGTCATCTCGCCAACTATATATTGCTTCTACAACTATTGGTAATGCATAGTGATAAAGTAAAGCAATTACATGGTGCTTAGTGATTGACACACATGTCATACAATAATTAAAGACAACCCTACGGCTCCTGCCGGTTGTCGTACTCATCGACATACAAGTCGTGAACTTATTACAAAACATGATCATCTCGTACATCAACATATACCACATCATATCTTGACCATATCACATCATAACATGCCATGCAAAAACAAGTTAGACGTCCCCTACTTTGTTGTTGCAAGTTTTACGTGGTTGCTATGGGCAACTAGCAAGAACCGTTCTTACCTGCGCAAAAACCACAACAGTGATTATCAAGGTTGCTATTTTAACCTTATTCAAGGATCGGCTGTAGTCAAATTCGATTCAACGAAAGTAGGGGAAACAGACACCCGCCAGCCACCTTTATGCAAAACAAGTTGCATGTTAGTCGGTGGAACCGGTCTCATGTGCGTGGACATGTAAGGCTGGTTCGGGCCGCTTCATCCCACAATATTATCGAATCAAAATAAGATGTTGGTGGTAAGCAGTATGAACATCACCACCCACAACTCTTTCGTGTTCTACTCGTGCATATGACCTACACATAGACCTGGCTCATGATGCCACTGATGGGGAACATTGCATGGAAAACAAAAAAATTCTACGCACACGCAAGATCTATCGATGGAGATGCATAGCTACGAGAGGGGAGAGTATGTCTACACAGTACGTGCCCTCGTAGACCGTAAAGCGGAAGCGTTTATCAACATGGTTGATGTAGTCGTACACCTTCACGATCCAACCGATCAAGCACCAAACATACGACACCTCTGTGTTCAGCACACGTTCAGCACGATGACGTCCTCGCCTTCTTGATCCAGCAAGACTGATGGAGTATTAGATGAGTTCCGGCAGCACGACAGCGTGATAACGGTGATGGTGAACTTGTTTCGTAGGGCTTCACTGTGCACTGCATAAAACTAGACGGAGGATGAAATTGGGGAGTGGGGCGCCGCACACGACTTGTGGATTGTCATGGGTTGTGTGACGCCCCCTCCCTCTTGGGCACCCCAAGGGGAGGCAGCCAGGGTGCGCCCCAAGGGTGGCCGCCATCCCCCTTGGGCACCTGCCCTATGGCGCCCTCCTTCCTTATTTGCACTCGGGGGGAAGGAAAGGGGAGGATAGGGGAGGCAAGGGGAGGCCAACTCCCCTCCTTACTTTTCTTCCCAAGGGATGTGGCCAGATGAGGGGCGCGCCAGCCCCTTGTGGGCTGGTGTGCTCCCCTCGTTTTGCCCGTATGGCCCATTAACCTCCCAGGGCTTCCCGGAACCCCTTCCGGTGATCCGATGATTACTCGGTACATTCCAAAACTTTCCGGTGACCAAGTAGCATCGTCCTATATATCAATCTTTACCTCCGGACCATTCCAGAGCTCCTCGTCATGTCTATGATCTCATCCGGGACTCTGAGCAACATTCAGTCACCAACTCACATAACTCATATAATACTATATCATCAACGAACATTAAGCGTGCGGACCCTACATGTTCAAGAATGATGTAGACATGACCGAGACGCCTATTCAATCAATAACCAAAGCGGGACCTGGATCTCCATATTGGTTCATACATATTCTACGAAGATCTTTATCAGTCGAATCTTTATGACAATATATGTAATTCCCTTTGTCTGTTGGTATGTTACTTGCCAGAGATTCGATCGTCGGTATCTCCATACCTAGTTCAATCTCGTTACTGGCAAGTCTCTTTACTCGTTCCGTAATACATCATCTCATAACTAACTCCTTAGTCACTTTGCATGCAAGCTTCCTGTGATGTGTATTACCGAGAGGGCCCTAAGATACCTCTCCAATACACGGACTGACAAATCCCAATCTCGATCCATGCCAACTCAACAGACACCTTCGGAGATACCTATAGATCATCTTTATGATCACAGATTTACATTGTCACATTTGATAGCACACAAGGTATTCCTCCGATATCCGGGAGTTGCATGATCTCATGGTCGAGGGAATACGTATTTGACATTAAGAAAGTAGTAGCAATAAACTGAACGATCATATGCTAAGCTAATGGATGGGTCTTGTCCACCACATCATTCTCCTAATGTGATCTGTGATCCCGTTATCAAGTGACAACTCATGTCCATGGTTAGGAAACCTTAACTATCTTTGATCAACGAGCTAGTCTAGTAGAGGATCACTAGGGGCACATTATTTGTTTATGTATCCACGCATGTATTTAAGTTTCCGATCAATACAATTCTAGAATGAATAATAAACCTTTATCATGAATAAGGAAATATAATAATAAAAATTTATTATTGCCTCTAGGGCATATTTCCATCACTTTGATCTTCAACATAAAGTTCTCCATGGTCTCCATGGAGTTCTATCCGATGTAATCTTTTGCGGTGTGTTTGTTGGGATCCGATGAATTGTGGGTTTATGATCAGATTATTCATTGAAAGCAATTGAGTCTTTGCTGTACTTTATTATGCATGATTGCTATAGCTTTGTATTTCTCTTCGACCTATCCGTTTAGTTTGGCCAACTAGATTGATTTATCTTCAGTGGGAGAGGTGCTTTGTAATGCAGTCAATCTTGTGGTGTCCTCTCTTGTGACAGAAGGGGTAGCGAGGCACATATTTGTATTGTTGCCATTAAGATGAAGGGGTTCATTCATATTGCTTGAGTTTACTTTGTCTATATTATGTCATCTTGCTTCATTCATTACTCTTGTTATGAACTTAATACCATAGATGCATGCTGGATAGCGGTCGACTGGTGGAGTAATAGTAGTAGATGCAGAATCATTTCGGTCTACTTGTCATGGACGTAATGCCTATATACATGATCATTGTCATGAATAATATCATAACTATATGTTTTTATATCAATTGCCCAACAGTAATTTATCGTATGCTATGTTTCAAGAGAGAAGGCTCTAGTGAAAATTATGGCCCCGGGGTCTACTTTAATCATATTACAAAAACCAAAAATACTTTGCTACAATTTTTTTACTTTAATTTTGTTTTGGGATTTATATATCTACCACTGGCAGATTTAATCCTTGCAACTAACAAGTTCAAGGGGATTGACAACCCTCTAGCCCGCGTTGGGTGCAAGTATTTGCTCTTGTGTGTGTGCATGTGCTATTCACTAGGCTTGATGTGATTCTCCTATTGGTTCGATAACCTTGGTTCTCACTGAGGGAAATACTTATCAGCTACTATATTGCTGAAAGGGCTTGTTATTGTCGGATTTCGGGTTTCGGCAGACCCTTGAGGTTCGAATACTGGGGTGCGCGCGGAGATTTCGCCTCCTACCTTCCTGCACCCCTCCGCCACGCTAGGATCAAAGCTATGAAAAGAACAACACAAGGGACACAGGGTTTATAGTGGTTGGGCCACCGTTGTGGTGTAATACCCTACTCCAGTGTGTGGTGTGGTGGATTGCCTCTTGGGCTGATGATGATGGACAGTACAAGGAAGAACAGCCTCGCGAGGGTCTGTTCTTGGCTGGGGCAATGAACTGTTGGGGGAGTTCAGCCACCTTTCTCTATCTCTCTCTCTCTCTTTACCACCTCTCTACTTGTCGAGCCCTTGGAGGAGACTCAGCCGGACCCTTGCTACGCGGGTGGCTGGTCCTATTTATAGTGGCCCTGGTCCTCTCCCCAAATATTGAGCGGGAAGGGAGCCAACAATGGCAGGCTAATTTGAAGGGGGACAGCAAGTATCAACTATCCTGACAAAAGTAGTCTCCGCCTGCGCAAAGCTCTGGTGATGACGCCGTCTTGGGCTCCACGGTGACCTCCGTCTCGTAGTCCTCCTGGTCTTGGTCTCGTTGCACCGAAACGGCAACCTTTGCCTGATGCCTCGGTACTCCGCGGCTGCGCTTGCCCCCTTTGCACCAAAAAGGAAAGGAGGACGCTGCGCGGGCTGGCACCCGCCTGGCGCCCTGAGTCGTCATGGCTTGCATCACGGGCACCTCGTGAGGTACCCCGCCTTGATCTCTCCGCCTCCTCGTGATCCAGCCTGACGAGGCCGTGCCTGAGGAAGCTCCGTGTTGTCCGCCCCGCGAGGCTTGGCCCCTCGCGAGGGTCTTGAGTTTGTGTTGGTGAAGATGGGCCGTGCTGGGCCCCCTTTGAGCCACGCCGCAGGCCGCAGGCAGGCAAGTCTGTGGACCCCCGTTCCCAGAACGCCGACAGTAGCCCCGGGCCCAAGGCGCACCCGGACTTGGCCGTGCAGGGAGGCGGAAGGGCAAGAGTGAAGAGCCGCGGGCCCTAACAGCCTGTGGCCTTGGGCGCCGCGTGGCGGTTGATTGGACGTGGGCGTCTCCACTTCCCCACGGTGCCTCAGCAACTGCACGGATTGGACAAGTCCTTGCATGCAAAGCGGGTCATAATTACCTGCGATCGTGGGGGCCATTGGTTGGCCATCGCCAGCCATAAGTATGGACCGGCGCACGCCCTTCCAGTTCATCCCCCCTTGCTTCTCCTTTTTCTTCATGGCCCCGTCGAGGAGGTTCTCAGCCACCGAGAAGGGGAAGGCTTGCCGGGTTGAGCCCGCCTCTCCCCCACCCAAGCGCGGCCGAGGGCGCCCTCGCAAGCATCCTGTGGCCACCGCGGTGGCTCCCCGCGGCCGTGGAGGCAATCTTCAGCGCGGCGACGGGCGGATTGCTGCAGCCGAGGGGTGCGCTCCGGCTGCACGTCCCCCCAGGCCGCGCGTTCGTGCTGCTGAAGTGCTGCCGGAGTTCATCGTGTGGTCGGCGGAGCCGGCTAGCACCCGGCTTCCGCTTCCTCGCTTCCTCCTCGGTGAGCTCCCGGCCGGCGCCTCGGGCGGCCTCTGGCTCCAGGCCGACGGCTGCTGCAGCCGGGCCTCATGGGTCTCTCTGGAGGCCTTCGCGGCCAGGAGCCTGTCCCTTGCTCGCGGTTGGCAGACGTTTGCCCGCGTGCGTGGCCTGAGCCATCGGTGCACCCTACACTTCAAGTTCGACGGAGACGCCACCCTCTACGTGAGGGTGTTTGGGGAAGATGGTCGTCGCGCAGGGTGTTGCCCCGAGGGTGACAACCGCGGCTGGGAACCCAGCTCCGGTGATGGTGGAGAGAGCAGCTCTCACACGGCTGGCGGTGTTCGGGGTTCCCCAAGCTTCTCCAGTTCTTCTTCAGGCAGCGACTCCTCTAGCGGTGGCCGCGATCAGCCTCCACGCCGTCGTATCTGCTTGGGGGGTGGTAACGTGTCCGCCCGCCGCCGTGCCCTGGTGAAGTGCGAGAGGGAGTCCGCCTGAGCTCCTGAGGCAGCTCGGGCCTTCCCTGCGGGCCGGTGTGAGTCGAGCCACGCCGGATTTGTTCTTCCTTTTCCCTTTTTCCTACGTAACAAAGACAATAGTGCGGAGCCCCGCGGGGGCATGTTTGGGTTATTGCTTGTTAATCATCGTTTTGCTTTCGTTACCGTACCTTCCGGCTATGTGCCCGAGCGTGGATAGTTCCCGGCCCCGGCCGTGGGGGGCGACCGACCCAGGCCCTTTGTTTGTGTCGCGGTGCCCGTGGGGCATGGACTGGAGGGGTGCTCCTGTAAGGGGCCCAGGTCGCTAACTCTTTGAATGACTAGGATAGGAACACTCGCGAGGGTGCCCGGCTCTCCCCCTCGCGAGGCCTTGCGCAAGAGAAACCGAGGCAGGAGAGCGAAAAGCCAAAGAACCGCAAGCCAAAGACGGCAACAACTTCAATAAAATTCCAAACGAAGAGGAACAAGCCAACTGCGGAAAGCAAATGAAAAGCCGCGTCCGGCACCTAGTCTAGTCTTCGACGTCTTCTCACCAGCGCGGAGCTAAGTGCTGCCACTGGGCGTGGGAGGGAGCCCCAGGGCCTGAGGCCGACGCTCCTGAGACTCCAGGGCGTGTACAGCCCCAACTCATTATTATGTGAGAGTGTCACGGGCGGCGAGCTTCACAGGCGTTGGCCTTCTTCACAGGCTCCGGGCCTTTTCCAAAACGCGATAGCTTCACAGGCACTCGCCTTTCTTCACATGCTCCGGGCCTTTTCCAAAACGCGATAGCTTCACAGGCACTCGCCTTGCTTCACAGGCTCCGGGCCTTTTCCAAAACGCGATAGCTTCACAGGCACTCGCCTTGCTTCACAGGCTCCGGGACTTTTCCAAAACGCGATAGCTTCACAGGCTCCGGGCCTTTTTAGGGGTAGAACCTCCGGAGGTGCTGGATGTTCCATGCATTCTGGACCGGCACTCCCTCTTGAGTCTCCAAGCGCGCGGAGCCGGACCTGGAAACATGAACAACCTTGAACGGGCCCTCCCACATGGGAGAGAGCTTGTGCAACCCCTCCCTGGAGAGAACCCGCCTGAGCACGAGGTCTCCTACCTCAAGAGTCCTGGGGCGGATGTTGCGGCAGTGATATCACCGCAGTGCTTGTTGGTACCTCGCCGCTCGCAGCGCGGCTTCCCGGCGACGCTCCTCCCCCAGCACGAGGTCCGTCCCCCGCATGGCGTCCTGCTGCGCCTCGTCGAACGCCAGGACCCGCGCGGAGCGACGTCTGACCTCGTGAGGGAGGACTGCTTCTACTTCGTAGACCAGGAAGAACGGGGTCTCTCCAATCGGCTTGGTCGCGGTGGTGCGGATGGACCACAACACGGACTGCAGTTCGTCGTACCAACCTCTGCCGCAAGCCTCCAGCTTCTTCTTGAACGTCCTGGTCTTGAGGCCCCTCAGGACCTCCGTGTTGGCTCGCTCGGCCTGGCCGTTGCTCCGGGGGTGCGCCATTGAAGCATAGCATATCTGCGTTCCAAGGTTAGCACAGTATGTTTTGAAGAGGTTACTGGTGAACTGCGAACCGTTATCCGTGATGATGCGATTCGGCACCCCGAACCGGCTCACGATGCCGTTGATGAACTTGACTGCAGAACCCGTAGGAATGGTGCAGACAGCCTCCACTTCAGCCGACTTGGTGAATTTGCCCACGGCAACGTAAAGGTAGCGGTAGCCCCCTGGCGCCCGAGGAAACGGACCCAAGATGTCGAGCCCCCAGACTGCAAATGGCCATGAAAGGGGGATAGTCTGCAAGCCCCCTGCCGGCTGATGGATCTGCTTGGCGTGGAACTGGCAGGCCTCACAAGCCTTCACTACTTCAACGGCGTCATTGAGCGCGGTGGGCCAGTAAAACCCACTGCGGAACACCTTGCCAACGAGGGTCCGCGATGACGAATGATGTCCGCAGTCTCTGCCGTGTATATCTTCCAGTAGTTCCTTCCCTTGCTCCCTGGAGATGCAGCGCAGGGATACATCGTTTGGTCGCTTCTGGTAGAGCTCTCCATCTTTGATGCAGTATGCCATGGCCTGGCGCGCCACTCGCTCTGCTTCCCCCTCCTTCTCCGGCAGGGTCCCTTGCGTTAGGTAGCTCTGGAGCTCCGTGATCCAACATCCCTCCTGAGGTTCCATCGTCAGGAGCAGGCGTGCTCCCGAGGCCAGGCCACAAGCCGGAGCTCCTGAGGCAGGTGGATGAGGGAGCTCCTCCCTGGGCTGAGCCATGCTTGATAATGATGGTAAGGCTGAAGGCTTGAAGAGCCGCTCCCCGAAAACGCCAGGCTCCTGAGGTAACCGCCTGGACGCGCGTTTGGCGATGTCATCGGCTTCCTGATTGGTGCCACGGGGCACATGCTGCAACTCCAACCCCCAGAACTGCTTCTCCATCCTGTGGACCTCTGCAAGGTAGGCCTCCATGTGCTCATCCTTCGGCTCATACACCTTGTTGGAGAAATTGACAAGGAGCTGCGAATCGCCCTTGATGGTGAGGCGTTTGACCCCCAGGGCAGCTGCGGCCTTTATGCCCGCTATTAAGCCTTCATATTCCGCTATGTTGTTGGAGACCTTTTCGCCTTGCTGGAAACAAAGTTGCACGGCGTAATAGAGCTTGTCCTGGGTGGGCAATATAAGCACCACCCCAGCCCCTGCGCCGTGTTTGGAGAACGCCCCATCGAAGTACATAACCCAGCCTTCTGGCACCTCGCTTCCCGGGGACAGGGACCGATCCTCGCCGGCCTTGAGGCCTGGCGCCTCCATCCATTCTTCCACAAAATCTGCCAACACTGCTCCCTTGATGACTCTGGTCGTGTTGAATTCGAGCTGAAACGCTTGCAGCTCTATGTTCCACTCAGCGACCCTCCCAGCTTAATTGGGGCTCCTGAGCACCCTCTCCAGGGGGTATGACGAGATGACCTTGATGGGATGACCCTGAAAATAGTGTCGCAGTTTGCGCGAAGCCACCAGTAACGCGAGGAGGAGTTTTTGAGGCATGGGGTACCGTGCTCTTGCATCCCGCAGCACTGTGCTGACGAAGTACACCGGGTGCTCAACAAGGTGGAGTGCGTCAGTGCAGGTGGCTCCCTTCAGAGACCGTGGCGCCTCTTGGGGCAATGGGGCCTCCTGAGACTGGCCGTCTGGAAGAGGGGCCTCTTCCGCCTCTGGTGCGCCCCTCTGCGGTGGCTGATCCTCCTCAGCCGTGATGGCAGCTTTTGTGGGCCTTCCTTGTCCCTGTTCTGCCTTATCCCAGGCTGCTGCCGTGGTTTTGATTCGGCGTTCCTCTCTGACTGCTACCAAGGTTGCGCTGGCGGAGTAGGGAGTGGCGGCGAGGTAGAGCACCAGGGGCTCCTGAGGGCGCGGGGCCACCATGACCGGTGGGCTGGTCAGGTATCTCTTGAGATCTTGGAACGCCTTGTCGGCCTCTTCAGTCCACTCGAAGGGCCCCTTTTTCTTCATTAGCTGGAAGAAGGGCAGGGCTCGTTCCCCCAACTTGGAGATGAAGTGCCCTAGCGCGGTCACGTGCCCCGTGAGCTTCTGCAGTTCTCTGAGGGTCTTTGGCGGGCTCATGTCTTCCACCGCCTTGACCTTCTCCGGGTTAGCCTCGATGCCTCGGTGGGACACGAGGAAACCCAAGAGCTTGCCCGAGGGGACTCCGAACACACACTTCTCTAGGTTGAGCCATAGGTTCACTGCGTTGAGGCTCGCGAAGGTTTCCTCCAGGTCTTGTATCAAGGTCCTGGCCTCCCGAGATTTTACCATGATTTCATCGACGTAAGCTTCAACATTCTTCCCGAGCTGCGGGCCCAAGGTGATATGCATCAGCCGCTGAAAGGTCGCACCTGCATTACGCAGCCCGAATGGCATGCAGGTGTAGCAGTACACCCCACACGGGGTTAGGAAGGCCGTCTTCTCGACGTCTTCCACCGCCATCTTGATCTGGTGATACCCGGAGAAGGCATCCAGGAAGCACAACAGGTCGCACTCCGCAGTGGAATCAACGATCTGGTCGATGCGGGGGAGCAGGAACGGATCTTGCGGGCACGCTTTGTTGAGGTTGGTGAAGTCGACACACATGCGTTCCTTCCCTCCCTTCTTCGGCACAACGACAGGGTTGGCCAACCAATCTGGGTATCGGACCTCGCGAATGACCCCAGCGGCCTCTAATTTGTGGGTCTCTTGGACGATGAAGGCCTGCTTTTCTGTGGACTGCCGCCTAGCCTTCTGCTTCACAGGGCACACGTTGGGGCACACGTTGAGGTGATGCTCGATTACGCTCCTGGGGATCCCTGCCAACTGGTCCGGCTCCCAAGCGAATACCTTCTTGTTTGCGTGCAGGAACGCGACCAGGGCCCCCTCCTGCTCGGGTTTGAGGTGGGCGCCTATGGTGAAAGTGGCGTTGGTGGACCCGTCCTCATCGACGGGCACCTGCTTGGTTTCTGCCTTGTCTTGGGTGAACAACTGCTTCTTCTTGGCGGACGCAGCCCCCTTGGGCTCGGGGGCCCCCGAGTCGGCAGGCTGTGCTGACGCTGCTGTCCTGAAGACGAGCTTCAGCACCCGCAGAGCATCACCAGTATCCCCGTGCACGGTGAGGTCACCGCTACTCCCGGGCATCTTCATGAGGTTGTACGCCGGGTGCGTCGCGGCCATGAACTGGGCCAGCGCTGGGTAGCCGAGGATGGAGTTGTAGGGGAGGCCGATGGGGGCGATGTCAAAGTCGACCAGCTCCGTGCGGAAGTTGTCGTAGGTTCCGAAGGTCACCGGGAGCCGGATCTGCCCCAAGGAGCTGGACGACCTGTCCCCAACGCCTGAGAAGGGCCGGCTGGGCTGCAACCGTTCCAGGGATATGCAGAGGAGGTTGAAGGCCTCGACTGAGAGCACGCTGAGGCCCGCCCCGCCATCGATAAGAGTTCTGGTGACGGCCACCTGGCAGATGGTGGGGGTGCATAGCATGGGGAGCGCGCCCGAGCCGGCCGAGTTGGAGGGGTGGTCCTCCGAGCTGAAGCTCAGGCCGGTCTCGGGCGCCGCCCGATCCAGGGGAGCCCCCTGCCATGTGGAAGCGGCGCTGACCCGGCGGATGAACGGCTTGGCGTGGTAACTTGTAGGCGGCGCCTGCGATCCGCCCAAGAGGGCCGCGACGACTGGGGGTGATGGTGCAGCGCGGTAGGCGGGGAAGAGGTTGCGGGGCTCCGTGGGCGCGCGGAGCACGCGGGACGAAGAACTAGCTGGGGTGAGCGAGTGAGTTGCGGTGCGCCTGTCTTGCCGCACGGACAGATGCCGAGACGATGCTTGCCGCTCATCCCCCGCCGGGCCGGTGGCGGCGTTGACGGCAGGTGACGGGGAATGGCGAGGGTGCCCGCTGACAGGGGCCATCTGGGCGATGTGGGAAGCAAGGGCGGCCCGACGCTTCGCGCGGGCCCGACGTGCATCAGGCATGGGCGCGATGGTCGGAGGAGAACGGAGCGGTGGAAGACGAATTCCGGCGCACCCCCTACCTGGCGCGCCAAATGTCGGATTTTGGGTTCCGGCAGACCCTTGAGGTTCGAACACTGGGGTGCGCGCGGAGATTTCACCTCCTACCTTCCTGCACCCCTCCGCCATGCTAGGATCAAAGCTATGAAAAGAACAACACAAGGGACACAGGGTTTATACTGGTTCGGGCCACCGCTATGGTGTAATACCCTACTCTAGTGTGTGGTGTGGTGGATTGCCTCTTGGGCTAATGATGATGGATAGTACAAGGAAGAACAGCCTCGCGAGGGTCTGTTCTTGGCTGGGGCGATGAACTGCTAGGGGGAGTTCAGCCACCTTTCTCTATCTCTCTCTCTCTACCACCTCTCTACTTGTCGAGCCCTTGGAGGAGACTCAGCCGAACCCTTGCTACGCGGGTGGCCGGTCCTATTTATAGTGGCCCTGGTCCTCTCCCCAAATATTGAGCGGGAAGGGAGCCAACAATGGCAGGCTAATTTGAAGGGGGACAGCAAGTATCAACTATCCTGACAAAAGTAGCCTGCGCAAAGCTCTGGTGATGACGCCGTCTTGGGCTCCACGGTGACCTCCGTCTCGTAGTCCTCCTGGTCTTGGTCTCGTTGCACCGAAACGGCAACCTTTGCCTGATGCCTCGGTACTCCACGGCTGCGCTTGCCCCCTTTGCACCAAAAAGGAAAGGAGGACGCTGCGCGGGCTGGCACCCGCCTGGCGCCCTGAGTCGTCATGGCTTGCATCACGGGCACCTCGTGAGGTACCCCGCCTTGATCTCTCCGCCTCCTCGTGAGCCAGCCTGACGAGGCCGTGCCTGAGGAAGCTCCGTGTCGTCCGCCCCGCGAGGCTTGGCCCCTCGCGAGGGTCTTGAGTTTGTGTTGGTGAAGATGGGCCGTGCTAGGCCCCCCTTTGAGCCACGCCGCAGGCCGCAGGCAGGCAAGTCTGGGGACCCCCGTTCCCAGAACGCCGACAGTTATCGACTAGAGGGGGTGAATAGGTGATTTTTATGAAAGTCTTCAAATACACAAGGTCTTCAAAGTGAGACAATCAAATTGAACCTATATGATATGCAACGGAAGATAAACTACACTAGACAGACCAAAGTCAAGTAAGCAATATAATGAAAGCACGAAGACTAATAGCAGCTAGGTAGAACAGATCGGAATGGAAGACATTATGAAACCAAACAGGTAATATAGTCTTTGCACAGAGAAGTCAAACAGATCAGGCAAACAAGAAACGGCTTCACAAAGACAAACTGAAATGTAAAGGGGGTAGGGGATAGAACCAGTAGCTTGGTGAAGACAAGGATTTGGTAGACCAGTTCCAGTTGTTGTGACAACTGTACATCTGGTTAGGGAGGCTGGGATTGAACTCAGAAGAACATGTCTTCACCTTATTCCCCTTGAGCTAAGGACACGTAGTCCTCGCCCAATCACTCTGGTAAGTCTTCAAGGTACACTTCCAAACCTTCACGTACTCCATTCACCGGTGATCCATAATGACTCTTGGATCCTCAGAATTTGAGGCCTAATCGGCTAGAGGATGCACAGTCCTCAAGTGTAACAAGTCTTCAGGTCACGCGGACAAAAGACTTCAGTGATGCCTAACACTCTTTGGCTTTGGGTGTTTTGGTCTTTGTCCTCGGCAAGGATTCTCTCTCTCAAAGGCTTCGGAAGTGGGTTGCTCTCAAACGATAGAAGTCGGTCAGTAACTCTGAGCAGCCACTAATTTATGGTGGAGTGGGTGGGATATTTATAACCAGCATGCAACCCGACATGATATGTCTGAAATGACCCTGGGTCACTAAGAAACTGACATGTGTCCAAAGTCAGATTTCAAACACACGCGGCAACTTGACTTGGGCTACAAGCAAAGCTGACTCATCCAACTCTGGATAAGATTTACTCTCATTGTCTTCACTCGAAGACATAGGACTTGGGTTGAGCATCGCGTCAGTCTTCTTACTTTGTTCACTTGGAACCCACTTAACAGTTCGGTGGTTCCTATGACTCAATAAAGAAGAAAATGAAACAACGAAAGGAACTATGTATTCGCACTCCATAGTCTTCACGTGAATGTCTTCACATGTTATTATCTTCAACGTGAATGTCTTCACGAACCACCATTGTCTTCAATGTCTTCATACATTTTTAGGGGTCATCTGTGGTAGGTAAACCAAATCAGTGAGGGACTTCTACCTGTGGTATCCTGCAATTCTCACAAACACATTAGTTCCTCAACCATATTTGTCGTCAATACTCCAAAACCAACTAGGGGTGGCACTAGATGCAATTACAATCTCCCCCTTTTTTGTGATTGATGACAAACTGGTTGAAGTGTTCAACGGGGATAAAATTATGTGAAAGTTACTAAACGCGGGAAGGACCAACTCAGCTATCTACTTGAGGCAACAGTGAGAATAGAGAAAGGACTAGCCACCCTGACTCTAAATGAAGAGAGCCTTGAGAGGATCTTCGAGACAAAGCTGAAGGAAATATGCCCTAGAGGCAATAATAAAGTTATTATTTATTTCCTTATATCATGATAAATGTTTATTATTCATGCTAGAATTGTATTAACCGGAAACATAATACATGTGTGAATACATAGACAAACAGAGTGTCACTAGTATGCCTCTACTTGACTAGCTCGTTAATCAAAGATGGTTATGTTTCCTAACCATGGACAAAGAGTTATTATTTGATTAACGGGATCACATCATTAGGTGAATGATCTGATTGACATGACCCATTCCATTAGCTTAGCACCCGATCGTTTAGTATGTTGCTATTGCTTTATTCATGACTTATACATGTTCCTATGACTATGAGATTATGCAACTCCCGTTTGCCGGAGGAACACTTTGTGTGCTACCAAACGTCACAACGTAAATGGGTGATTATAAAGGTGCTCTATAGGTGTCTCCAAAGGTACATGTTGGGTTGGCGTATTTTGAGATTAGGATTTTTCACTCCGATTGTCGGAGAGGTATCTCTGGGCCCTCTCGGTAATGCACATCACATAAGCCTTGAAAGCATTGCAACTAATGAGTTAGTTGTGAGATGATGTATTACAGAACGAGTAAAGAGACTTGCCGGTAACGAGATTGAACTAGGTATTGAGATACCGTCGATCGAATCTCGGGCAAGTAACATACCGGTGACAAAGGGAACAACGTATGTTGTTATGCGGTCTGACCGATAAAAGATCTTCGTAGAATATGTAGGAGCCAATATGGGCATCCAGGTTCCGCTATTGGTTATTGACCGGAGACGTGTCTCGGTCATGTCTACATTGTTCTCGAACCCGTTGGGTCCGCACGCTTAAGGTTTCGATGACAGTTATATTATGAGTTTATGCATTTTGATGTACCGAAGTTTGTTCAGAGTCCCGGATGTGATCACGGACATGACGAGGAGTCTCGAAATGGTCGAGACATAAAGATTGATATATTGGAAGCCTATATTTGGATATCGGAAGTGTTCCGGGTGAAATCTGGATTTTACCGGAGTACCGGGAGGTTACCGGAACCCCCCGGGAGGTATATGGGCCTTAGTGGGCTTTAGTGGAAGAGAGGAGAGGTGGCCAGGGCTGGGCCGCGCGCCCTTCCCCCCCCTAGCCCGAATAGGACAAGGAGAGGGGGGCGGCGCCCCCCTTCCTTCTCTCTCTCCTCTTTCCCCCCTCCCGAATCCTATTCCAACTAGGAAAGGGGGGAATCCTACTCCCGGAGGGAGTAGGACTCCTCCTGGCGCGCCCTCTCCTGGCCGTCCGCACCCCCCCTCCCTTTGATCCTTTATATACGGAGGCAGGGGGCACCCCTTGACACACAAGTTGATCCACGTGATCATATTCTTAGCCGTGTGCGGTGCCCCCTTCCACCATAATCCTCGATAATATTGTAGCGGTGCTTAGGCGAAGCCCTGCGATGGTAGTATGTCAAGATCGTCACCACGCCGTCGTGCTGACGGAACTCTTCCCCGACACTTTGCTGGATCGGAGTTCGGGGATCGTCATCAAGCTGAACGTGTGCTAAAACTCGGAGGTGCCGTAGTTTCGGTGCTTGATCGGTCGGGCCGTGAAGACGTATGACTACATCAACCACGTTGTGCTAATGCTTCCGTTGTCGATCTACAAGGGTACGTAGATCACACTCTCCCCTTTCGTTGCTATGCATCACCATGATCTTGCGTGTGCGTAGGAAATTTTTTGAAATTACTACGTTCCCCAACAGTGGCATCCGAGCCTAGGTTTTATGTGTTGATGTTATATGCACGAGTAGAACACAAGTGAGTTGTGGGCGATATAAGTCATACTGCTTACTAGCATGTCATACTTTGGTTCGGCGGTATTGTTGGACGAAGTGGCCCAGATCGACATTACGCGTACGCTTACGCGAGACCGGTTCTCCCGACGTGCTTCGCACAAAGGTGGCTAGCGGGTGACAGTTTCTCCAACTTTAGTTGAACCGAGTGTGGCTACGCCCGGTCCTTGCGAAAGTTAAAACAACACCAACTTGACAAACTATCGTTGTGGTTTTGATGCGTAGGTAAGATTGGTTCTTGCTTAAGCCCGTAGCAGCCACGTAAAACTTGCAACAGCAAAGTAGAGGACGTCTAACTTGTTTTTGCAGGGCATGTTGTGATGTGATATGGTCAAGACATGATGCTAAATTTTATTGTATGAGATGATCATGTTTTGTAACCGAGTTATCGGCAACTGGCAGGAGCCATATGGTTGTCGCTTTATTGTATGCAATGCAATCGCGCTGTAATGCTTTACTTTATCACTAAACGGTAGCGATAGTCGTGGAAGCACAAGCTTGGCGAGACGGCAACGATGCTACGATGGAGATCAAGGTGTCGCGCCGGTGACGATGGTGATCACAACGGTGCTTCGGAGATGAAGATCACAAGCACAAGATGATGATGGCCATATCATATCACTTATATTGATTGCATGTGATGTTTATCTTTTATGCATCTTATCTTGCTTTGATTGACGGTAGCATTATAAGATGATCTCTCACTAATTATCAAGAAGTGTTCTCCCTGAGTATGCACCGTTGTGAAAGTTCTTTGTGCTGAGACACCACGTGATGATCGGGTGTGATAGGCTCTACGTTCAAATACAACGGGTGCAAAACAGTTGCACACGCGGAATACTTAGGTTATACTTCACGAGCCAAGCATATACAGATATAGCCTCGGAACACGGAGACCGAAAGGTCGAGCGTGAATCATACAATAGATATGATCAACATAAAGATGTTCACCAATGAAACTACTCCATCTCACGTGATGATCGGACATGGTTTAGTTGATTTGGATCACGTAATCACTTAGAGGATTAGAGGGATGACTATCTAAGTGGGAGTTCTTAAGTAATATGATTAAATTGAACTTAAATTTATCATGAACTTAGTCCTGGTAGTATTTTGGAAATTATGTTGTAGATCAATAGCTCGCGTTGTTGCTTTCATATGTTTATTTTGATATGTTCCTAGAGAAAATTGTGTTGAAAGATGTTAGTAGCAAAGATGTGGATTGGATCCGTGATCTGAGGTTTATCCTCATTGCTGCATAGAAGAATTATGTTATTGATGCACCGCTAGATGACAGACCTATTGCAGGAGCAGATGCAGACATTATGAACGTTTGGCTAGCTCAATATGATGACTACTTGATAGTTTAGTGCACCATGCTTGACGGCTTAGAATCGGGACTTCAAAGACGTTTTGAACGTCATGGACCATATGAGATGTTCCAGGAGTTGAAGTTAATATTTCAAGCAAATACCCGAGTTGAGAGATATGAAGTCTCCAACAAAGTTCTATAGCTAAAAGATGGAGGAGAATCACTCAACTAGTGAGCATGTGCTCAGATTGTCTGAGTACTACAATCGCTTGAATCAAGTCGGAGTTAATCTTCCAGATAAGATAGTGATTGACAGAATTCTCTAGTCACCATCACCAAGTTAGTAGAACTTCGTGATGAACTATGATATGCAAGGGATAACGGAAACGATTCCCAAGCTCTTCGTAATGCGGAAATTGACGAAGGTAGAAATCGAGAAAAACCTCAAGTGTTGATGGTAGACAAGACCACTAGTTCCAAGAAAAGGGCAGAGGGAAGAAGGGGAACTTCAAGAAGAACAGCAAGCAAGTTGCTGCTCAAGTGAAGAAGCCCAAGTCTGGTCCTAAGCCTGAGACTAAGTGTTTCTACTGCAAAGGGACTGGTCACTGGAAGCGGAACTACCCCAAGTGATTGGCAGATAAGAAGGATGGCAAAGTGAACATAAGTATATTTGATATACATGTTATTGATGTGTACTTTACTAGTGTTTATAGAAACCCCTCAGTATTTGATACTAGTTCAGTTGCTAAGATTAGTAACTCGAAACGGGAGTTACAGAATAAACAGAGACTAGTTAAGGGTGAAGTGACGATGTGTGTTGGAAGTGGTTCCAAGATTGATATGATCATCATCGCACACTCCCTATACTTTCGGGATTAGTGTTGAACCTGAATAAGTGTTATTTGGTGTTTGTGTTGAGCAGGAATATGATTTGATCATGTTTATTGTAATACGGTTATTCATTTAAGTAAGAGAATAAATTGTTGTTCTGTTTACATGAATAAAACCTTATATGGTTACACACCCAATGAAAATAGTTCGTTGGATCTCGATCGTAGTGATACACATAATCATAATATTGAAACCAAAAGATGCAAAGTTAATAATGATAGTGCAACTTATTTGTGGCACTGCCGTTTAGGTCATATTGGTGTAAAGCGCATGAAGAAACTCCATGCTAATGGGTTTTTGGAATCACTTGATTATGAATCAGTTGATGCTTGCGAACCATGCCTCATGGGCAAGATGACTAAAACGCCGTTCTCCGGAACTATGGAGCGAGCAACTGACTTATTGGAAATAATACATACTGATGTATGAGATCCGATGAGTGTTAAGGCTTGTGGCGGGTATCATTATTTTCTGACCTTCACAGATGATTTGAGCAGATATGGGTATATCTACTTAATGAAACACAAGTCTAAAATATTTGAAAAGTTCAAAGAATTTCAGAGTGAAGTGGAGAATCATCGTAACAAGAAAATAAAAGTTTCTACGATATGATCGCAGAGGTAAAATATTTGAGTTACGAGTCTGGCCTTCAGTTAAAACAATGTGAAATAGTTTCACTACTCACGCCACCTGGAACACCACAGCATAATGGTGTGTCCGAACATCATAACCGTACTTTATTAGATATGGTGCGATCTATGATGTCTCTTACCGATCTACCACTATCGTTTTGGGGTTATGCATTAAAGACAGCTGCATTCACGTTTAAAAGGGCACCATCTAAGTCCGTTGAGACGACACAATCTGAACTGTGGTTTGGCAAGAAACCAAAGTTGTCCTTTCTTAAAGTTTGGGATTGTGATGCTTATATGAAAAAGTTTCATCCTGATAAGCTCAAACCTAAATCAGAGAAATATGTCTTCATAGGATACCCAAAGGAGACTATTGGGTACACCTTCTATCATAGATCCGAAGGCAAGACATTCGTTGCTAAGAATGGATCCTTTCTAGAGAAGGAGTTTCTCTTGAAAGAAGTGAGTGGGAGGAAAGTAGAACTTGATAAGGTAATTGTACCTTCTCCCTTATTGAAAAGTAGTTCATCACAAGAAATCTGTTCCTGTGACTACTACACCAATTAGTGAGGAAGACTAATGATGATGATCATGTAACTTCAGATCAAGTTAATACCGAATCTCGTAGGTAAACCAGAGTGAGATCCGCACCAAAGTGGTACGGTAATCCTGTTCTGGAAGTCATGTTACTAGACCATGACGAACTTGCGAACTATGAGGAAGCGATGATGAGCCTAGATTCCACGAAATGGCTTGAGGCCATGAAATCTGAGATGAGATCCATGTATGAGAACAAAGTATGGACTTTGATTGACTTGCCCAATGATCGGCGAGCCATTGAGATTAAATGGATCTTCAAGAGGAAGACGGACGCTGATAGTAGTGTTACTATCTACAAAGCTAGAATTGTCGCAAAAAGTTTTCGACAAGTTCAAGGTGTTGACTATGATGAGAGTTTCTCACTCGTATCTATGCTTAAGTCTGTCCGAATCATGTTAGCAATTGCCGCATTTTATGAAATCCAGCAAATGGATGTCAAAACTGCATTCCTGAATGGATTTCTGGAAGAAGAGTTGTATATGATGTAGCCGGAAGGTTTTGTCGATCCAAAAGGAGCTAACAAAGTGTGCAAGCTCCAGCGATCCATTTATGGACTGGTGCAAGCCTCTCGGAGTTGGAATAAACGCTTTGATAGTATGATCAAAGCATATAGTTTTATACAGACTTGCGGTGAAGCCTGTATTTACAAGAAAGTGAGTGGGAGCACTACAACATTTCTGATAAGTATATGTGAATGACATATTGTTGATCGGAAATAATGTAGAATTATTCTGCAAAGCATAAAGGAGTGTTTTTAAAGAAGTTTTTCAAAGAAAGACCTCGGTGAAGCTGCTTACATATTAAGCATCAAAATCTATAGAGATAGATCAAGACGCTTGATAAGTTTTTTCAATGAGTACATACCTTGACAATATTTTGAAGTAGTTCAAAAATGGAACAGTCAAAGAAAGAGTTCTTGGCTGTGTTACAAGGTATGAAATTGAGTAAGACTCAAAGCCCGACCACGGCAGAAGATAGAAAGAGAATGAAAGTCATTCCCTATGCCTCAGCCATAGGTTCTATAAAGTATGCCATGCTGTGTACCAGATCTATTGTATACCCTACACTGTGTTAAGCAAGGGAGTACAATAGTGATCTAAGAGTAGATCACTGGACATTGGTCAAAATTATCCTTAGTGGAATAAGGAAATATTTCTCGATTATGGAGGTGACAAAAGGTTCGTCGTAAAAAGTTACGTCGATGCAAGTTTTGACACAGATCTGGATGACTCTAAGTCTCGATCTAGATACATATTGAAAGTGGGAGCAATTAGCTAGAGTAGCTCCGTGCAGAGCATTGTAGACATAGAATTCGCAAAATACTTATGGATCTGTATGTGACAGACCCGTTGACTAAAATTATCTCACAAGCAAAACATGATCACACCTTAGTACTCTTTGGGTGTTAATCACATAAATGATGTGAACTAGATTATTGACTCTAGTAAACCCTTTGGGTATAGGTCACATGACGATGTGAACTATGGGTGTTAATCACATGGTGATGTGAACTCTTAGTGTTGAATCACATGGCGATGTGAACTAGATTATTGACTCTAGTGCAAGTGGGAGACTGAAGGAAATATGCCCTAGAGGCAATAATAAAGTTATTATATATTTCCTTATATCATGATAAATGTTTATTATTCATGCTACAATTGTATTAACCGGAAACATAATACATGTGTGAATACATAGACAAACAGAGTGTCACTAGTATGCCTCTACTTGACTAGCTCATTAATCAAAGATGGTTATGTTTCCTAACCATGGAAAAGAGTTGTTATTTGATTAATGGGATCTCATCATTAGGTGAATGATCTGATTGACATGACCCATTCCATTAGCTTAGCACCCGATCGTTTAGTATGTTGCTATTGCTTTATTCATGACTTATACATGTTCCTATGACTATGAGATTATGCAACTCCTGTTTGCCGGAGGAACACTTTGTGTGCTACCAAACGTCACAACGTAAATGGGTGATTATAAAGGTGCTCTACAGGTGTCTCCAAAGGTACATGTCGGGTTGGCGTATTTCGGGATTAGGATTTGTCACTCCGATTGTCGGAGAGGTATCTCTGGGCCCTCTCGGTAATGCACATCACATAAGCCTTGCAAGCATTGCAACTAATGAGTTAGTTGTGAGATGATGTATTACAGAACGAGTAAAGAGACTTGCCGGTAACGAGATTGAACTAGGTATTGAGATACCGACGATCGAATCTCGGGCTAGTAACATACCGATGACAAAGGGAACAACGTATGTTGTTATGCGGTCTGACCGATAAAAGATCTTCGTAGAATATGTAGGAGCCAATATGAGCATCCAGGTTCCGCTATTGGTTATTAACCGGAGACGTGTCTCGGTCATGTCTACATTGTTCTCGAACCCGTAGGGTCCGCACGCTTAAGGTTTCGATGACAGTTATATTATGAGTTTATGCATTTTGATGTACCGAAGTTTGTTCAGAGTCCCGGATGTGATCACGGACATGACGAGGAGTCTTGAAATGGTAGAGACATAAAGATTGATATATTGGAAGCCTATATTTGGATATCGGAAGTGTTCCGGGTGAAATCGGGATTTTACCGGAGTACCGGGAGGTTACCGGAACCCCCCGGGAGGTATATGGGCCTTAGTGGGCTTTAGTGGAAGAGAGGAGAGGTGGCCAGGGCTGGGCCGCGCGCCCCTCCCCCCTAGTCCGAATAGCACAAGGAGAGGGGGGCAGCGCCCCCCTTCCTTCTCTCTCTCCACTTTCCCCCCTCCCGAATCCTATTCCAACTAGGAAAGGGGGGGAATCCTACTCCCGGAGGGAGTAGGACTCCTCCTGGCGCGCCCTCTCCTGGCCGTCCGCACCCCCCCTCCCTTTGATCCTTTATATACGGAGGCAGGGGGCACCCCTTGACACACAAGTTGATCCACGTGATCATATTCTTAGCCGTGTGCGGTGCCCCCTTCCACCATAATCCTCGATAATATTGTAGCGGTGCTTAGGCGAAGCCCTGCGACGGTAGTACATCAAGATCGTCACCACGCCGTCGTGCTGACGGAACTCTTCCCCGACACTTTGCTGGATCAGGGTCCGGGGATCGTCATCAAGCTGAACGTGTGCTAAAACTCGGAGGTGACGTAGTTTCGGTGCTTGATCGGTCGGGCCGTGAAGACGTACGACTACATCAACCACGTTGTGCTAACGCTTCCGTTGTCGATCTACAAGGGTACGTAGATCACACTCTCCCCTTTCGTTGCTATGCATCACCATGATCTTGCGTGTGCATAGGAAATTTTTTGAAATTACTGCGTTCCCCAACAAAAGCTGCATGATCTAGATGTCAAGGTCACAGAGATTCAGACCTTAGTTGAGAAGATACAGGAAGATCTTGACGACAGGAGTGGCAGGCCAACCACAGAGGCATTTCAGAGAGTGCCTAGAGCACATAGGTCTATAGCTGTGCCAGTCAGTGACACAAGAGCTACCACTTCAGCACCTGCAGCCACTGCCCCAGTTGCAACTCCTCCAGTTGCAACTCCTCCAGTTCCTCAGACATCCTAGGAGGATTTTGCATATGCTATCCTCTCCATGACATCTTCGCACACTAGAGCTCGCAGAGATCGTTCTTAGAGTGCCACATAGCACTATGCATTTTCAAGCTTTTTGGTAACTTGTTGCCAAAGGGGGAGAAAGTGTATAGATCATAGGCTTTGAGAGAGAGAGAGATAGAGAGAGAGTGTGTGCGTGTGTGTGTGTGTTTTGCTTTTTTTTGCCTCTCTTGCTACTTGCTTTTTTTGTTGGGTTGCTACAATATTTGTGCTTGTGTGTGAGATACTCTTATGGTCATGTGTTTGATCATATTATGCTTTAATGTGTGCTTGAATGATGTTATCTTAATACTTGTGTATGATCAATCATGTTTGCCTTGGTGATAAGTGCATGTTATTTATATTCTATCATTTTGAGCGCTCCACCAAAATGTATGTGACATGTAAGAGTAACCTGTGATCCTAATCGATTGTGCATTTGCATTCAAAAGCAAATTTTAAATAATGCACAAATTTAGGTGGAGCTCTTGCTTATCACATACTTCTCAAAGCATCAATGTAATTCATTCTTATTATCATTTGTCGAAGCTTTGATCTATATGTTATCATCAATTGCCAAAAAGGGGGTGATTGAAAGTGCAACTAATCCCCAGGTGGTTTTGGTAATTCATAACAACATATAGCTCATTGAACTAATATCCATTGAAGCTGAACATTTCAGAAAGTTCAATGATTGGCATGACATGGACTAGATATGTGGACCCCTCAAAATGCTAAGGACAAATATTGGCAAAAGCTCAAGACTCTACATTTATATTTTAGTGATCCAAGATCACATTCAGTCCATAGGAAAAGCCAATACTATTAAAAGCGGATGAGGTGTTATTTAATGATCTACTTGCTCATAAATGCTTAGTGATATGCTCCAAAGCCCTCAACCACTTTCTCAAATTCCAATATGTCCTAAACCTAAAGTCAAACTCGGCCCCACCAATTTGATCTATCTGACGCCACCGAGATCATTTGACATAGCCATAGCCAGAAACCCTAATCAGTTCAGTCTCACCAATAGGGATTTCGGTCTCACCGAGATGGGATTGCAAACATTCTATTTCCCTTCATAACATTTCGGTCTCACCGAAATGAGCGATCGGTCCCACCGGGTTTGCAATGCAAACTCTCTGTTTCCCTTTCGTAATGTTTCGATATCACCGAAAGGAGCGATTGGTCCCACCGAGTTTGCCTGACCAACTCTCTGTTTGCTCATTGCTGAAATCGGTCCCACCGTGTTCATGCAATCGGTCACACCGAGATGAGATTTTTCCCTAACCCTAGCGCATCGGTCTCACCGAGTTGATTATGTCAGTACCACCGAGAATCCTAACGTTCACATTTTGAAGTGAATCGGTCTCACTGAGTTCACCTATTCGGTCTGACCGAGTTGGGTAAAATGTGTGTAATGGTTAGATTTTGTGTGGAGGCTATATATACCCCTCCACCCCCTTCTCTATTGAAGAGAGAGCCATCAGAACGTGCCTACACTTTCACAACTCATTTTCTGAGAGATAACCACCTACTCATGTGTTGATAGCAAGACATTCCAATCCAACCACAAGAATCTTGATCTCTAGCCTTCCCCAAGTTTCTTTCCACTCAAATCATCTTTCCACCATAGCCAAATTTGTGAGAGAGAGTTGAGTGTTGGGGAGACTATCATTTGAAGCACAAGAGCAAGGAGTTCATCATCAACACACCATCTTTTACCTTTTGGAGAGTGGTGTCTCCTAGATTGGTTAGGTGTCACTTGGGAGCCTCCCTCAAGATTGTGGAGTTGAACCAAGGAGTTTGTAAGGGCAAGGAGATCGCCTACTTCGTGAAGATCTAACCAAGTGAGGCAAGTCCTTCGTTGGCGATAGCCATGGTGGGATAGACAAGGTTGCTTCTTCGTGGACCCTTCGTGGGTGGAGCCCTTCGTGGACTCGTGCAACCGTTACCCTTCGTGGGTTGAAGTCTCCATCAACATGGATGTACAATAGCACCACTTATCGGAACCACGCCAAAAATCTCCGTGTCTACATTGCATTTGCCTTCTCCACACCCTTCTCTTTACCTTCATATGCAATGTTTTACTTTCCGCTGCTACACTATTAGAATTGCATGTGTACGTTGATCGCTTGACTTGTGCTAAGTTGCTAAAATATGCCAAGAATTAAAATTGGGAAAATTCTAGATTTTCATTTGGTCAAGTAGTCTAATCACCCCCCCCCTCTAGACCTACTTTCGATCCTACAAGTGGTATCAGAGCTTTGGTCTCCATTTGCCTTGATTTCCATAGCTTTCGTGATCATAGCCTTGGTTTCACAACCTAGGAGAGTATGGCTTCTAGAGAGGGAAATTACCACCGTAGAGGTCCTTACTTTGATGGTACTAATTTTGCTAGTTGGAAGCATAATATGAAAATGCACATTCTTGGACATAACCCCACCATTTGGGATATTGTGTGTATTGGCTTACAAGGTGAATTATTCGAAGATGGAAGAGAACCGAATCAAGGAGCGACCGCGGAAGAATTGAAAATGTTGCAATACAATGCTCAAGCTTGCGATATCCTCTTCAACGGATTGTGCCCCGAAGAATTCAACAAAATCAGCCGCCTTGAGAATGCAAAGGAAATTTGGGATACTTTGGTTGATATGCACGAAGGTACTGAGTCCGTCAAGGAATCCAAATTGGATGTGCTTTAAAGTCAACTTGACAAGTTCAAAATGAAGGATGGTGAAGGTGTCGCTGAAATGTACTATGGGCTTGCTCTCATCACAAATGAGATTGTCGGCTTAGGAAGTGAAGAGATGACTGACAGATTCATCGTCAAGAAGATCCTAAGAGCCTTGGATAGAAAATATGATACGATGTGCACCTTGATTCAAATGATGCCCAATTACAAAGATCTCAATCCAATGGAAGTCATTGGTAGAATTGTTGCTCATGAGATGTCAGTCAAGGATAAAAAAGAGCTAACCAACAAGTCTAGTGGTACTTACAAAGCTTCATGTGATGCTCCTACAACATCAAGTGAGAAACAAGCCTTCAATCAAGAATTGAGCCTAATGATAAAGAACTTCAACAAGTTCTACAAGAGTAGAAACAAATAAAGAAGTTCCAAGTCAAGGTCCTACAATGACAAAAGATCTTCTAGTCGTGATCGCAATTGATAGAATTGTGGAAGACCCGGACACTACTCTAGTGAGTGTACGGCTCCCTACAAGGGAAGACTCACCTAAAAGGAGAAGCAAAAGAGAGGAATCACCACCGATAGAGAAGGAGTAGAGATGATCATTATGAATGAAGACCCTCTCGCAGAAGCAAGGATTCAGAAAGGAAGGACAAGTCATCAAAGAGCTACACAAGATGAAGACATCAAGCTCATGTTGGTGAATGGGTATCCGATTCCAACTTCGACAACTACTCCGAGAGAAGCTATCACTCCAACTCCGAATATACTCAAGATGAAGGTGTTGCCGGTCTTGCACTTGTGTCATCCAACTCCTACGACATATTTGAATCACCAAATGAATGGAATGGAAGGTGCTTCATGCCTAAAGGCCCCAAGGTATCACACCCCGAGTATGTTGATTTCAATAGTGATGAAGATGATTTGCTAGGTGATGATGATTTACTTGTTGACAACTCTAGTGATGAAAACTATGATGAAACTGCTATTAATCATGCTAATCAAGATGGAATTACAATGATAAGAAGGAGATTGAGCGTCTAACTAAATAACTAAACACTCTTAAGTTAGCTCATGAAACAACCTTATAGGATCATCGAGAGCTTTTAAAGACTCATGAGAAGCTACGCTTTGAAAATCTCAATCTAGAGCAAGAGCATGGGTACTTAAAAATAATCAATGATGATCTTCGTAAGAAAAGTTCTTCTTACATTGCCAAGCGTTTACTTTTGTCTACTTACATGCCACAAGTAAAATCTAGCAACAAGAGCAAGAAAGATTCTTCTTCTAGTAGTAATAATAATCATGTTAAATCCAATGTTGTTGCTTCTAGTAGTACTCTTGATTCCACTAATGATTCTCTTAGCCAAGTTACACTTGAGCAAGAAAATAGCTTATTGAAGGGAATTATAGAGAAAGATGTCTACAAGAGCCTTGCCGGAAGTAAGCAATTTGAGGAAATTGTACGCAAGCAAGGAAGGCACCGGAAGAATCAAGGTGTTGGTTTTGAACGCAAGTTCAATGCCAATGGAGTTGAGTGGGAAGAAGATCAATACCGCAAGACGAAGTTTGTTCCTCGGCAAGAGAAGTATGATCCCACTTCTTTCAAGGGAACACAAGCTCAAGATGATCTTCCACCACAAGACCACAAGCTAAAAGTCAAGGACAAGCTTCAAGAAAAGATTGATGCATTTGAAGAAGCTCCAAAGGCCTTGGTCAAGTGGGCTCCCAAGACTACATCAAGTTCTACTTCATCAAGTACGACTACAATTCCAAGGATTCCCATCAAGATTATGTGGATCCCAAAGAAGAAGAACTAGAGAGTTCTTGAGGGTGACTCCGCCAACATACTTCACTCATATTCATTTTGTTAAGGACAAGTGCAATCAACTTTCACATCTTGCACTAGTTCATGGAGTCACAAACCCTCTTGTTGGTAAGACAAGGGACAAGGTAACCTAATGCTTTCATGGACAACATCATGTGACTTTCACTCCATGTGTATGGATATCCTTGTATGTTCCTTGTTGGACTAACCCCATGTAGGTACTGAAAGTGCAACTCACTCCAATGGATTGCTCCAAATGATCTACATCAACATTGAGCATCTACATCTTCAAGACGTACATGAAGTCATCATCGACAAAAACCCAACGTTAGTTCATCCCTCTTAGGGGGATATCACATCTAGGGGAGCTTTGCTCTAAGAATTGAGCTAAAGCAACTCTAATGGTGTGAACACAATGATGCTTTATGTAAAAGTGGTAACCCCACTTGTTCTTAAACGATGAGTATGACCTACGATCAAATGTTCTCATTTGACTCCTCAGTCAATATACTCATATAAAGATGGCCTAGTCATCGCCAATTGCTTGATAGATGCTAGAGTGTTTGTGCATGCTTTGCCACATATTTCATTTGCTATCTTATTGTGTGAGCATGTTGGTTGCATATTTTTTCCCCATTCGAGGACATCCATTTGTTGTTTTTATTGTTTGTCTTTTCTCTTTGCCAAATGGATGGACAAGAATGCCTAAGTACTCCCTCTAACTATCTATGCGTTTCTCGTCTCAAACTCTATTCATGCTACATCAGTAGGTTTGATCAATTCGAATTCAGACCCTCCGGGTGAGGAGCACTCGGAACCATCGATCTATCAGGGGATTAAACTTCCAAAACCTCTCAGTGACATCTCGGTCTGACCAATCCACCCCTTTCGGTCCCACCGAACTTGTCGTGGAATTGTCACGGCAGATGTCCTAGTGTGAGGACTTAGTCGTGGAGCCATCACAACATGGTTAGCTTAAACGGGTTAAACGGGACAAAGGACACAAGGAGTTTATACTGGTTTGGCCCCTTGCGGTGAAGGTAAAGGCCTAATCCGTTTGAGGTGGTATTGCTTATGTCTCGATTACCAGGGAGCGAATATGCTTAACCTAGCTTTCGATCTGTTGTTTCTTGCCCTAAGTCACCGCCGGGTCATCCCTTTATATACACAGGTCGACACCCAGCAGCTTACAAAGTCCCGGCCGGCTCATAAACAACTTGTCTGGCTCGGTGACTTAACTGTACATGCCTTATAATACAAGTTACACATATACGATGGTTTACACTTGTTTGGGCCTTAAGTCGCCTTTGGGCTTCAGGCCCTCAATGAGTTTGCGTAATGGACTACCGTTTTAAGCATCTTCATGGGCTTTGTATTGATAAACCGCCAGGGGCTTAACCTGGCCCCTCCTGGGCGGGTTAGCTCAATAGTTATATCCCCAACATTAGGCCCCAGGTTGATTTGAACTTGTTCATATCAATCTTCAACACATAGAAAAAATTCCTTCCTTATTACTCTTGCGAAACGTTGTAACTCGCCATGACATCATATTCTAGGATCATGGTAACCCACCATGACGTCACCTGTCATTAATACTGCACAAAGTTCAAATAAATCTTCTCTTTTAATGAATCTTAGAAAATCGTGGCATCTGCACTGTCATATCCATTTTTGGCCTCCTCGATTCCCGTGCATGTCCCTTATCCCTTTGTCATATAAATAGGGCTGGGGGTCCCTTTCACTCCCCCCCTTGCCTCTTCATTTCTGTCTTCAACCTCGTGACGCCCTAGCATTTGAGCTCTACCGCCACCGTCGACCATCACCTCTGCTCCAACCTCGGCCGCTGCATCAACCTGTTTGGACCAGATTCCATCTGCACTCCTCTGCTGTCCAACAGCCCTGGTTAGTTCCCCTTCTTCTTCTTCTAATAGATCCATTAGGGTTTCGACGGGTTCATCAAAGTTCATCCTCGCTTTCCACTGCAGTTTGTGATTTTGATTCAAACTGGTAGCCCTCATATGTCGTGGTAGTTATAGCATCCCCCGTTTACTATTTAAAACACATCCTTTGCATGAGAAAACCGATCTGAACCCATGAACTGCTCGAGCACCGATATTTAGGTTTAAATATTTTCCCATTAACTGAAGTGTCATAGATCCGAAATCATAGCATCAATCTGTGAAACCTGTTTTTCTCAATACTTAGTGATTTTTTAATCCCCAGATCTATTCTTTCAATATCTGTATGGGCGGCTTAACTCAGTCATAGTAACCCGCCAGGTATCATTAATCCCCTCTTAAGCCGCCAATGGTTCCTTGTAACTTTGAAATGCCAACGTCCGGCTTAACTCCTATGCATGCTTCATTATTGCTTTCCTTTTAACCACAGGCCGGCTTAAACATGTAATCTTGAACCAGCATAACCTTTCTTTCAGATCATTGAGAAAATGGCTAAGACATATACGTCTTGCAATTGGATCAAATCCCGGGTTACTGAAGAAGAATTCAACAATTTTGTCGCCACTAGCTCTTTAGCCAAGAAAGAGATCATCCATTGGACAGCTCCTGGTGCAGAAGTTCCTCCTCAACCAAAAGATGGAGAAGTAATTGTTTTTGCTGATCACTTGGGCCGAGGGTTCAGCCCCCCCCCCCCCGGCTCAAAGTTTTTCCGTGATGTGCTTCATTTCTTGCAACTGCACCCTCAAGACATCGGACCCAACTCTGTATCGAACATCTGCAACTTCCAAGTATTCTGTGAAGCTTACCTTCAAGAGGAGCCCACATTGACTTATTCAGGGAGTTCTATTATTTGAACCGCCAAACCGAGTTTGTCGACGGGCCATGCCAAGAACTTGGTGGAGTCTCAATTCAAAAAAGGAAAAAAAAAGTTAGCTTTCCCCATGCCAAGCTCCACAGAAACCCCAAAGACTGGAACCAAACTTGGTTCTATTGTCAAGACACGTCTCCAGCCAGTGAGAATCCTCTGTTGGGTTACCGCGAACACCAATTTAGCAACACACATCCACTCCCCCAACGGCTCAATGCAAGGGAACGGGCCAAATACGCACCAGCCTTTTCAAAACTCAGAGCCTTTATGGCTAATGGCTTAACTGGCGTCGACTTTTTCCTGTGCTAGATATCTAGGAATATCTTGTCGTTAAGCCGCCGCCCCAGCTTAATGTGCAATACACTGGCGACACTGGCGACATGAAAGATCCTCATCGCCATTGTAACATTCAACTGTCTGATGTGGAGATCACTGAAGCTACCAAAAAACTGCTGAATGAACCTGTGAAGGAGTGCAGCAAAACCGGACTTAGCCCTTTCTGCACTTTCAACAAGCCGCCAGCTGTAAGAATTGCACCTCTTTTACTTAACAAATATTTTTGATGCCTACTTATGATCTTTTCAATCTTAATAGGCTGATGATCCATTTTGGAAGAGGAAAACATAGGATAAGCCAGCCAAACCAGCTCACACCAAAACCTTGGCGACCAAAAAATCTACCAAGAAGACCATCGTGCCTGCTGATTTAAGCATTGACGCTAACAATGATGATGAGTCAGAGGTAGAACTCGACTCTCTTGGCTCCTTTTTTACACATACCATTGACAATGATTGTTATTAGGACGACGCAGAGGCCAGCCGTGCAGGTGACGCAGAGGTAATTATTCTTCCTTCCCGCTCAGAACCTCTGCCAACACCAAAATCCCGACAAGCAAGCCGGAAAGTAAGCTTTTCTCACCCTCTAGCTCACTTGGATCCCAACTTTCTTTTGAAGAAATAGCAACACGAAGCTCGCCGAGTTACCCGGCATAGTGGTGGACAAATCACCTCCTCCGGCTTACCAAATACGCCGGTTCGCAAACGCCGCCTAGAGGTCTTTCCTGCTTCTGATGTACTTTATCCCAAGGCAGGTTCTTTCGATAACCTCTTAACCCGTTTGATTCAAACTATCAGGGGACTTCTCATTCCTCCTCTGGCGAGTCAACGGGAACTCAGATCCCAGCTTTCAAGACTGTACCTGGGTAACGACACATTTTAACCCTTCACACTTATTGCCTGATCATTATACTGACCTTTTACACTTCTTATTTTCAGGGGCCAAAGCAAACCTAGCAAGAAAGCTAAAATGAACAAGCCGGTCGACGATTCTAACCCATCTGAACCGGAAAAATAACATTCAGAACCTGCTAGCACAATTGCTGATGCCACCCTTAATGATCCTCCACCACAAGATCATGAAGTTTCTCCAGATGATATGGATGTTGAGCCGGCTTTCTCTAAGCCGCCAAGCCCAATTGAACCTGCTAAGGAGAAGACTAACGATGTTGTTATCACTGGATTTGGATTCACAGCTCCAAGCCAACCCTCCGTCTTATCCAGGCACAACGCAAAAGAAGAAATTTTGGCTAAAGATAAAGGCAAATGGAAGGCAGACTTGTAGAGCTATACTCATTTCAGTGCTCAAGACCTCCATTCCGGTTATTTAAATCGCATGTACACCAGCCGTGACTTTGAAGCCTGCTTAGTGAACCTGATGAAAGAGCCCTATGAGGTAAGCACTGCAATTCCTTGTTATATGAATATCCTTCCCCTTAGCCGCCAAGTTTATTGGACATGATTAGAATAATATGTGCTGCAAACTTCAATAGCTGCATAGATCAATTCTAGTAGCCCCCAAGGGCTGGCTTACACTTGCAAGATAAACTGGGATTTTATAATATCAGCGCCTCAACTTTGCATCTGTAGCCCCCAAGGGCCGGCTTAAGAAATATGTTGAGCCGACACTTTAACTCAGCAAGAATTAACCTTGCATCCGTAGCCCCCAATGGTCGGCTTAACAAATATGTTAAGTCGAGACTAATCATCTGCTAGAAATCCATAATCCCACTCAAAATCTTCGTAACCCGGATCGCCATCATTTGTCCAGGTCAGCAAATAAAGCCATGTTTGAAGAGCAATATGCATTAGCCTCCAATTGCCAAGTATAATACTTGTATTGTGCTTGGGACTTCACAATATTTGAATAAGCAATAGACATTAGCCCCCAAGTGCCAAGTATAATGCTTGTATTGTGCTTGGGACTTCAAATAAATTCATTGCCATCTCACTTACTGTTTATTTTTTGTAGACTAAACTTAGCAGTAAGGAATCCCAAGTCGCCGGCCTTCAAGAGAACATCAAATCTCAACAAGCACAAACCTCCAAAGCCATGGATGAATTGACTATTGCCTTAACAGTAATGGAGAAATTGAAGGAAAACTTCAAGGTTGAACAAACGGGCTGGGATACAGAGAAGTCAGCCCTCCTGAAGAGAGCCAAGGATGCTGAGGCGGCCTTTAAGCCGGTATCTGCAGAGCTTGCCGGCTTAAAATAGCAGATCAATGCCATGACCACTGCCATTTTCGGTAAGATAGCTTCTTCTTAATCTTCGAACATATTGTTGGGGAACGTAGTAATTTCAAAAAGAATCCTACGCACACGCAAGATCATGGTGATGCATAGCAACGAGAGGGGAGAGTGTCGTCCACGTACCCTCGTAGACCATTAAGCGGAAGCGTTATGACAATGCGGTTGATGTAGTCGTACGTCTTCACGATCGACCGAACCTCAGTACCGAACCTACGGCACCTCCGCGTTCAGCACACGTTCAGCTCGGTGACGTCCCGCGAACTCATGATCCAGTAGATCTCGGGGAAGAGTTTCGTCAGCACGACAGCGTGGTGACGATGTTGATGAAGCTACCGTCGCAGGGCTTCGCCTAAGCACCACTACGATATAACCGAGGTGGATTATGGTGGAGGGGGGCACTCCACACGGCTAAGAGATCAACAGATCAATTGTTGTGTCTATGGGGTGCCCCCTGCCCCGTATATAAAGGAACTAGGGGGGAGGCGGCCAGCCAAGGAGGAGGCGCGCCAAGGGGGGAGTCTTTTCCTAGTTGGAGTAGGAGAGGAGAAGGAAGGGAGAGAAGAGGGAAGGAAAGGGGGGCGCCGCCCCCCCTCCTTGTCCAATTCGAACTAGAGGGGGAGGGGGCGCGCGGCTGCCCTTGGCCGCCCCTCCTCTTCTCCCACTAAGGCCCATTAGGCCCAATATACTCCCCGGGGGGTTCCGATAACCCCCCGGTACTCCGGTAAATGCCCGAAACCTCCCGAAACCTTTCCGGTATCCGAACATAGTCATCCAATATATCGATCTTTACGTCTCGACCATTTAGAGACTCCTCATCATGTCCGTGATCATATCTGGGACTCCGAACTACCTTCGGTACATCAAAACACAAAAACTCATAATACCGATCGTCACAGAACTTTAAGCGTGCGGACCCTACGGGTTTGAGAACTAAGTAGACATGACCGAGACACGTCTCTGGTCAATAACCAATAGTAGAACCTGGATGCTCATATTGGTTCCTACATATTCTACGAATATCTTTATCGGTCAAACCGCATAACAACATACGTTGTTCCCTTTGTCATCTGTATGTTACTTGCCCGAGATTCGATCGTCGGTATCTCAATACCTAGTTCAATCTCGTTACCGGCAAGTCTCTTTACTCATTCCGTAATGCAACATCCCGCAACTAACTCATTAGCCACATTTCTTGCAAGGCTTATAGTGATGTGCATTACCGAGAGGGCCCAAAGATACCTCTCCGACAATCGGGGTGACAAATCCTATTCTTGATCTATGCCAACTCCACGAACACCATCAGAGACACCTGTAGAGCACCTTTATAATCACCCAGTTACGTTGTGATGTTTGGTAGCACACAAAGTGTTCCTTCGGTATTCGGGAGTTGCATAATCTCATAGTCATAGGAACATGTATAAGTCATGAAGAAAGCAATAGGAGTAAACTTGAACGATCAAGTGCTAAGCTGACGAAATGGGTCAAGTCAATCACATCATTCTCCTAATGATGTGATCCCGTTGATCAAATAACAACTCATGTCTATGGCTAGGAAACTTAACCATCTTTGATCAATGAGCTAGTCAAGTAGAGGCATACTAGTGACACTATGTTTGTCTATGTATTCACACATGTATTATGTTTCCGGTTAATACAATTCTAGCATGAATAATAAACATTTATCATGAAATAAGGAAATAAATAATAACTTTATTATTGCCTCTAGGGAACATATGTTATCCAATGTGCTCTCGTCTCACAACATCCTTAATGATACAGGATCTCGGGTTACCCATCTTGGCTCAGACATGCAGAAGAAACTGAAAGCGGCTTACACGCTCATAGAACATCTATACAGTGGCGCACAACGGGTTATCTGCACCGCTGCACACAACAAACCGGCTCCAACCCTTATCAAGGATACGTTGGATAAACTATCAATGCTGCCTACGCGGATCGAAGAGTTGAAAAAATCAACTGCAAGAGCCGGTGCATTTACTACGCTAACCCGGGCCAAAGCGTGGCTAACTGATCTTGAACCGGCAGACTTGGCAAACGGCTCTCCAAGCATAAAAGAAGATGGGTCACCCTTCACTGCAGATGATTTCTCCACCCTTACAAGGGAAATGCGTTCTTTGGCTAGCAAACTAGCTGAAGACACTGATCTTACACATTACCAACCGGTTTATGATGCCAACAATAAGAAGGTGAAGGCGCCGACTCATGATGCTCCGGACCTGACTCCTCTAATCCGTAAGCACACTTATGCCCTTGATGTTGACCCATCCACACTTATAAGTGATGAAGCTGTATTCAGAGCTTTAACTAGGATCGACTGGTCGACCACTGACTTCCAGCCATTGGGTGAAAAGGAGGCAGATGAACCGGTGCTGGACGAGCCGCAACCTTCAACTCAGCAAGGTCAAGAACCATAAGCTGTGGGTCGGCTTGGCATCTTCTTTCTGTGAAACTCCTAAGACAGTCATTCCTGTGGGGCATCAGATGTCTTTGCAATAGGCTTAGTTAAACTCTTGATCTACCATGCAATCGTGCATATTTTGTTTTGCATGATACTACTGATCTGTCAAACTTGAAGATCTGCCACTTATGTTTATGATCTCATCGACTGTGTGCTGCAATTTACTTATTGTACCTGCACACATATACATGACAAGGATCCTGGCGGTTTACCGCAGGACGGGTCATAATACCTTATAAAAACACCGGTGGCTAAAGATAGCCCATAACCAGGGCCAGTTTAATCATGACCTTTAATAAAAAATATCATACTTGTGATACACCGTCGGCTTAGCAAGCGAAAGCAGTAAGGATATTAACCCAAATGTGAACACCTTAGGTAGTAAGGGGTATCATCCCAAAGTTTAAAGCCAGAACTCCAAGAACATAGGCTATTATTATATGTTGGCGACTTATAGTCCGAAGCCAGTCCGGGTTATCAAACTCTAGATACGCTCAAATATGATCCATAAGCATGAAGGCTTCATGGCCTGAATCGTCTCAAGCCATATGTTAATATGGCGTAAATACACGACCCCAAAAAATGTTTCAGAAAAAGATAATGAATTAAAAATCTAGAAAACGAGGCTTTCATAGGCCTCCAAACCTAAAGCTCCAAGGCTTTCATGGGCCGCCAAGCCACTGAGTTAACCTTTTACACTTTGTGAATCCGGCCTCACATGACCGTCGTTTTAACCTTGACAAGTTCAGGGTCTATGTAAGATTGACTGTCAAGAGTCCGGCTTGTCATTCTGGGATTACCCGAGCGGAGTGGCAGACTCTACAAAGCAGGATAACCCGGAAAATTTTGGTGAATAGACCTGGTGTTCCAAGCTAGTTCACAAGGGTAGTAACGCTATGTTCTCTTTGGTGAATACACCTATGTTTGAGCAGGAAGCCCCAACGTGCTTTAGGGCATATAAGCCAGACCAAGAGGGATATTCACAACTATGCTCAACGAGCAGGAAGCCCCCAAATGGCTTGTGGCATTAAGCCGATCAAGAGGGATATTCACAGCTATGCTCAATGAGCAGGAAGCCCCCAAGTGACATGTGGCATTGAGCCGATCAAGAGGGATATTCACAGCTATGCTCGATGAGCAGGAAGCCCCCAAGTAACATGTGGCATTGAGCCAATCAAGAGGGATATTCACATCTATGCTCAATGAGCAAGAGGCCCCCAAATGACCTATGAGAGTGGCGTTGTGCCGGATCAAGAGGGATATTCATAGCTATGCTCAATGAGCAGGAAGCCCCCAAATGTTCATTTGTAGTGAAAAAGACTCATTATTATTTGAGATGAAACGAACGGAGGCCCTGTACTAGCAGGGGTGCCATCTTTATTATAATCATCATAATATATACATTGTCAAGATATGTACATTGTAAGAGCTGGCGGCTCAAGTGTAGTAAGGCCGAAGATGAGCAATATTCCACGACCGATGGATCTCCTCCTCCGACGTGCGTGAGTCCTTGTGGTCTCGATCATCGACAAGGTAGTATGATCTGTTGTTCAGATTCTTGCTGACCACAAAAAGCCCTTGCCAAGGTGGGGATAGTTTATGCATATCAGTCTGATCCTGAATAAGCCAGACCACCAAGTCACCTTCTTGAAAGGTCCTGGTCTTCACCCAGCGGCTGTGATAACGATGCAGATCTTGTTGGTAAATTGCTGAACAAGCCGCCGTAAGGTCACGCTCCTCATCTAACAGGTCAAGTGCATCCTGGCATGCTTTTTCATTATCAGCCTCAACATAAGCCGCCACGCAGGGCGAGTCGTGACGGATGTCACTAGGGAGAACTGCTTCTGCTCCGTAAACCATGAAGAAATGCATGTAACCCGTCGAACTGTTGGGGTAGTATTGATACTCGATAACACCGAGGGTAACTCCTCCATCCAACAACCCGGCGTCCTCTGCAAAGGAACCATAAGCCGAGGCTTGATGCCTCGCAGGATCTCTTGATTGGCTCTCTCAGCTTGACCATTAGACTGGGGGTGAGCTACTGATGATACATCAAGCCGGACATGCTCACATTGACAAAATTCTTCCATAGCACCCTTGGATAGATTAGTGCCATTAGCAGTTATGATGCTGTGTGGAAAACCAAAACAGAAAATCACCTTTTTGATGAATTGAACTGTCGTCGTCGCGTCACATTTACTGACCGGCTCTGCCTCAACCCACTTTGTGAACTTGTCAACCGCCACCAGGAGGTGTGTCTTTTTATCTTTGGACCTTTTGAAAGGCCCAACCATATCAAGCCCCCAGACTTCAAATGGCCAAGTAATTGGAATCATCCTCAATTCTTGAGCCGGCACATGAGCTCCGCGTGAAAACTTCTGACATCAATCACATTTACTGACTAGATCTTCAGCGTAAGCGTGAGCCGTCAGCCAATAAAACCCATGATGGAAAGCCTTGGCTACAAGAGATTTAGAGCCGGCATGATGACCACAATCTCCTTCATGAATCTCTCGCATAATTTCACAGCCTTCTTCGGGGGAAACACAATGTTGAAACGCCCATGTAACACTGCAATGATGTAGCTCTCCATTGACAATAGTCATTGACTTAGACCGCCGGGTTATCTGTCTGGCCAAAGTTTCATCCTCTGGTAACTCGCCGCGGGTCAAATAAGCCAAATATGGAACTGTCCAATCCGGAATAGCATGAAGAGCCTCCACCAGTTGTGCCTCCGGGTTAGGAATAGCAAGATCCTCCTATGTAGGCAACTTGATAGAAGGGTTATGCAGAATATCTAGGAAAGTGTTAGGTGGCACCGGCTTACGCTGAGATCCTAACCAGCTTAGAGCATCAGCCACCTCATTTTTCCTGCGATCCACATGCTCAACTTGATAACCCTTTAAGTGCTCAGCAATAGCATTAACTTCTCGACGATAAGCCGCCATGAGTGGATCCTTAGAATCCCAAGTGCCAGACACTTGCTGTGCTACCAGATCTGAGTTGCCAAAGCACCTCACATGGCTTAAGTTCATCTCCTTAGCCATCCGAAGACCATGGAGCAAGGCCTCATACTCAACTGCATTGTTAGTACAAGGGAACATCAGCCTGAGGACATAAGAAAATTTATCACCTCGTGGGGAAGTCAAGACAACTCCAGCCCCCGAGCCTTCCAAGTGCCTGGAACCATCAAAGTGAATAGTCCAATATGTGTTATTTGGCTTCTCCTCGTGTATCTCCAACTCTGTCCAATCATTGATAAAATCCACAAGTGCTTGAGACTTCATGGTTGTACGAGGCACATACTTTAAACCATGAGGTCCAAGCTCAATGGCCCATTTGGCTACCCGACCTGTGGCTTCTCAGTTTTGAATGATATCCCCTAAAGGGGCAGAACTAACCACAATGATAGGATGACCCAGAAAATACTGCTTCAGCTTCCGGCTAGCCATAAAAACCCTGTACACAAGCTTCTACTAATGTGGATACCTCTATTTGGACTCAATAAGGATCTCATTGATGTAATAAACCGGCCATTGAACCATATATTATTTGCCTGCTTCCTTCCTTTCCACCACAATGGCTACACTAACAGCTCGGCCATTGGCAGCCACATATAACAGCAAAGGCTCCTTGTCAATGGGAGCAGCAAGAACGGGCGGCTCAGCCAACTGTTTCTTCAAATCCTCAAACGCTTGATTAGCAGCATCACTCCAAACAAAGTGATCTGTCTTCTTCATCATCTCATAAAGAGGGATAGCTTTCTCAGCCAACCGGCTTATGAACCGGCTTAAGGCCGCAATACGACCCGCCAAACGCTGGACATCGTTAATACATGCCGGTTTAGCCAGAGAGGTGATAGCCTTTATCTTCTCTGGGTTAGCTTCAATACCTCATTCAGTAACCAGAAATCCTAAAAGCTTACCAGCTGGCACACCAAAGACACACTTGGCCGGGTTAAGCATCATCATATAGATCCGGAGATTGTCAAAGGTTTCTTTCAAATCACCAATCAGGGTCTCCTTCTTCCTGGACTTCATTACAATGTCATCCACATAAGCATGAACATTACGCTCGATTTGATTGTGGAGGCAATTTTGCACACACTGCTGGTAAGTCGCCTGGGCACTCTTGAGCCCAAAAGGCATGGACACATAGCAGAAGGCTCCAAACGGAGTAATGAAAGTTGTATTCTCCTGGTCCTTAACTGCCATCTTGATCTGATGATAACCAGAATAGCATCCAAAAATCTCAAACGCTCACAACCCGCCGTAGCATTAATAATTTGATCAATACGAGGGAGAGCAAAGGGATCAGCCGGACAAGCTTTGTTTAAGTCCGTGTAGTCCACACACATACACCAAGTGTCGTTCTTCTTAAGCACCAACACTGGGTTAGCCAACCACTCAGGATGAAAAACTTCAAAAATAAACCCAGCCGCCAAGAGCCGGGCCACTTCTTCACCAATGGCCTTACGCCTTTCTTCATTGAAATGATGAAGAAATTGCTTGACCGGTTTAAACTTTGGATCAATATTAAGAGTGTGCTCAGCGAGTTCCCTCGGTACACCTGGATGTCAGAAGGTTTCCATGCAAAGATGTCCCGGTTCTCACGGATGAACTGGATGAGCGCACCTTCCTATTTCGGATCCAGATTAGCACTGATGCTGAACTGCTTGGATGAATCGCCAGGAACAAAATCAACTAGCTTAGTATCATCTGCCGACTTAAACTTCAAGACCGGATCATGCTCCGTAGTTGGCTTTTTCAATGACGTCATGTCTGTCGGGTCAACATTGTCTTTGTAGAACTTCAACTCTTCTGTCGCACAAACAGACTCAGCATAAGCAGCATCGTCTTCCTCACACTCCAAGGTTATCTTGCGACTCCCATGTACTGTTATAGTGCCCTTGTGACCCAACATTTTGAGCTACAGATATACATTACAAAGTCATGCCATGAATTTGGCATAAGCCAGCCGTCCGAATAGAGCATGATAAGGGCTCTTGATTTTAACCACTTCAAAGGTCAACGTCTCAGATCTGGAATCAGTACTCATCTCCAAAAGCAACTTCCAAAGATATCTTATCGACCGGATATGCCGACTTACCAGGTACCACACCGTGAAAAACAGTGTTTGACGGTTTAAGGTTTTTGTCGGTCAACCCCATACGACGGAAAGTATCATAGTAGAGGATATTAATATTGCTGCCTCCATCCATGAGTACCTTAGTGAACTTGTATCCTCCAACCCGAGGTGCCACCACCAGCGCCAAATGACCCGGATTATCAACCCGGGGCGGGTGATCCTCACGGCTCCAGACAATATGGGCTGCTCAGACCATCGTAAATAATGGGGAACCGCCAGCTCAACGGCGTTTACTGCCCTTTTATGAAGCTTCCTATCCCTCTTACATAAACTTGTGGTGAAGACGTGGTACTGCCCACTATTCAACTGCTTCAGGTTACTCTAATAACACGATTGATGTTGTTGATTCCCCTGGCTGGACTGTTGATGATAACCACCCTGAAACCGGAATTAGAACCGCCACCACAGTAACTCGGACCATGAGAATCGGAACCTGAGTCGCCGCCCAACCCATGATTGTTCTAGAACAAATTTGAATTGTTGAACTCCGTCATGATTTGGCAGTCTTTCCAAAGGTGACTATATGGCCTTTCCCGCATAGCATGCTTTGGGCAAGGCTCATTCATCATCTGCTCAAGATTGATAGCCGTCCATCCTGCCCAAGGAGGTGGCTTTCCCTTATGATGCTGACCAATGTTCTGCGTGTTAGTGTTGGCCACAAAATCTAAATTACCATCAGCCTTGCGCTTACCATTGCCCCCCTGACTCGCCGGGTTTTGATGCTGGCCCTTGGTGTTGCCACTCTTGTTTACCTTTCCCATCTTTTCATCATCAGAATCGGGGTCCATGGTACTATTAGAGTTGGCATATTTAATCAGAGCTGCCAGCACGCTTCGCTGTGAAGCGCTACCCCACCGTTGGCCAGGCCATCCCTTCACCCCTCCACACCTCCTGTTCTCCTCCACCGACTGCCGAACCACACCGCACCAGAACCAGTTAACCCTCATACACCTCTCCGTCTGCGAGTCTACTCTCGGTCTTCCCATCTCCGACTCGTTGTTGTCCGGGGCCTCGCCGTCGTCCACCACCTTGGATGCGCTCGGCGCGGAGTGGTCAACATGGTCAACGAATGACATCCATCAGAAGTAGACTGTGCATGGAGAGGCCGACAGCTAGATCCATGGCTGCACGCAAGGAAATGCCTCCTTATTACGCACAAAATAATGATTCCTCCACTTGACATCTGGGACCCACCGAAAGGGCCTCTATATTTTGTGAAAAAATGTTACCACCGCTAACAGCTTGGACCCACCAGCTATATCTTCGGACGCAAGGAAGTGCCTCCTTATTACGCACAAAAAAATGAATACCCCCTACTAGCTGGGACCCACCAAAGTGGGAGGCTGACTTGTGGGCCTACTAAGTTGACGGGGATGGAGGGCTTTGTCAACTTAGTCAATATGAACGATTCTAGCTCAAGTGACCGTACGATGTCCATCCAACAGCCCTAGTGCTTCTTCAACATCTGGTCTTCTTGCTCTAGCCACCCAAACCAGCGACGGTCGTGCCGCGTGCTCCTGCCTCCCGTGGCCGGCTGTGATGCCTCGGAGGCCTCACCGCCCCCTACTACTCCCACCGCTGGCCTGGCTATCCCTCTACGCACCCACACCTCTTGTTATTCTGCGGCGACGGTAGCCTCACACCGCAGCCGAACCAGTGAACCCTCGTACTCCTCTCCGTGTGGGCAACCACTGCCGTGTTGTAACACCCTCGATGCGGCTATATCTCCCACGTGTCGAAGCACGACTTAGAGGCATAACCGCATTGAAAGCAATGTCGCAAGTGAGGTAATCTTCACACAACCCATGTAATACATAAGGGAAAGAGATACATAGTTGGTTTACAATCGCCACTTCACACAATACATGAATAAAGCATTACATCATCCAAATACAATCAAGGTCCGACTATGGAACCAAAATAAAAGAAGACTACCCCAAATGCTACACAGATCCCCGATCGTCCCAACTGGGCTCCACTACTGATCAACTAGAAACGGAACAACATAACGAACACGAACTTCATCGAGCTCCTCCTTGAGCTTGGTTGCATCACCTGCACGATATCATCGGCACCTGCAAGCTAGTTTTGGAAGTATCTGTGAGTCACGGGGACTCAGCAATCTCACACCCTCGCGATCAAGACTATTTAAGCTTATAGGTAGGTAAAAGGGGTATGAGGTGGAGCTGCAGCAAGCACTAGCATGTATGGTGGCTAACATACGCAAATGAGAGCGAGAAGAGAAGGCAAAGCACGTTCGAGAATCTATGATCAAGAAGTGATCCTAGAACAACCTACGTCAAGCATAACTCCAACACCGTGTTCACTCCCCGAACTCCGCCGGGAAGGGACCATCACGGTTACACACGCGGTTGATGTATTTTAATTAAGTCAAGCTTCAGGTTTTCTACAACCGGACATTAACAAATTCCCATCTGCCCATAACCGCGGGCACGGCTTTCGAAATTTCAAATCCCTGCAGGGGTGTCCCAACTTAGCCCATCACAAGCTCTCACGGTCAATGAAGGATATTCCTTCTCCCAAGACAATCCGATCAGACTCGGCATCCCGGTTACAAGACATCCTGTACAATGGTAAAACAAGTCCAACAAAGCCACCCGAATGTGCCGACAAATCCTGATAGGAGCTGCACATATCTCGTTCTCAGGGCACACCGGATTGTCCAAGGTTCCGGTAGGCCAGCCCAGAGTTGCCCCTGGTGGCCACCGGCAGCTGACAGGTTGGACCAATACTCAGAGGAGCACTGGCCCAGGGGTTTAAATAAAGATGACCCTTGAGTCTGCAGAACCCAAGGGAAATAAAAGGCTAGGTGGCGAATGGTAAAACCAATGTTGGGCCTTGCTGGAGGAGTTTTATTCAAGGCGAACTGTCAAGGGGTTCCCATTATAACCCAACCGTGTAAGGAACGCAAAATACGGGAACATAACACCGATATGACAGAAACTAGGGCGGCAAGAGTGGAACAAAACACCAGGCATAAGGCCGAGCCTTCCACCCTTTACCAAGTATATAGATGCATTAATTAAATAAGAGATATTGTGATATCCCAACAAAATAACCATGTTCCAAACATGGAACATACTCCAATCTTCACATGCAACTAACAACGCTATAAGAGGGCCTGAGCAAAGTGGTAACATAGCCAAACAATGGTTTGCTAGGACAAGGTGGATTAGAGCTTAACATGGTAATATGGGAAGCATGATAAGCAAGTGGTAGTTATCGTAGCATAGGCATAGCAAAAGAGCGAGCAACTAGCAAGCAAAGATAGAGGTGATTTCGAGGGTATGGTCATCTTGCCTGAGATCCCGCAAGGAAGAAGAACGAGTCCATGATGAAGACAAACGGACGTAGTCGAACGAATCCTCACAAATGCAATGTTATCGGAACCAACCCGAAGAAGCAACACCGGAAAAAGCAAACAACATACTAAACAACCATCACATCAACATGGCATGATGCACAACCAAGTATGATGCATGGCCGGTTTAATGAAGCATGGCATGGCAAAGTGCACAAACAATCCTACAAATTAAGTGGAGCTCAATATGCAACGAGTTGCATATTGACGAAACACCCCAACAAGTTATTTAGTCCAATCTCGTTTATGTACCCAACAATATTAAATGTTGATTAACATGGCAAGGGGTGAAGCAAATGAAAACTACCTATCTAGGCAAGTTTAAATGAGGCCGGAACAACAAATAACAAGTCTGGAAACTCCTCATGTGCATATTTTAAGGTTTGGTACTGTTCTTCCCTAAACATAATTTTAGAGTTGTTAAACATGCAAAGCAATGCCACCATGTTAAACTAGGCATTTTTCTACCCCATTTACATATAAAGGTTATTTAAGTCTGAGCTACGGTTAATTAGTTATGAATTAAATCATTTTAACATGACATAGGAGCAAATTTAACCAAACAGCATTTTAAATATTTCAAACATGCATGAAAGTTGAATATTATTAAACTAGACAAAATTCTAGGCAACTTTCATATATAATTTATTTAGATCCGATGCACGGTTGTGGAGTTATTAAATGCATGAAGTTTACGGGGCTCTCTACAAAACTGTCATCTCTGGAATAAATAGGAAATTCCTAGATCTGGAAAAAAACATGAACAGGCCGAATCTGGCAGGATGGCCCAACATGAGAGAAAAAAGGATGGTGCACGGGAGCGGCCTCACCCATGGGCCAGGCCCAGTTCGGAGGGGAAGCAGGCCGGCCTTGGCGAGGCAAGAGGAGGCCTCGTGTGACGACGTGGTTCCCATCCACGCTGGTAGAGGAACAGGTCAACGCGGCCTGTTCTCGTTCATGAAGCAGGGGAAGCAGGACGCGACTCCGACGAGGGACATGGCCGGCGCGGTCAGGGGTGGAGAGGCGCGGCTCCGACGAAGTCAGCAGGGAGCGGCAAGGGCGCGGGACTCGGCAGGTCCGAGGCCAGGGCGGTAGCATCCATGGCTAGGCTCGGCGAGGAAGAAGACGTCGCAGGAGAGGAGCTCCTCAGGTGATGGCGCTGTTACAAAGAACAGAGAGAGGGAGAGAAACGGGTGAGACAAAGGGAGCAGCGAGGAAGACGAAGGAAAAAAGCAAGGGCGCTGGACAGGGCCTGCTGGTGCTCCGGTAGTGGCGCGCCGATGACGACTCAGATCGAGGCTCGGGGCTGCTGCTGACGATGGAGGCGAGCTCCATGGCAGAGGGTGCGACGGCGGTCTCCTGCAGACAGAGAGATGTGAGGGAGAGACAGGGGAAGGGGAAGTACGAGAAGGAAATAGAGGGGAAACGCAGCGGGCCTCGGTTGTTGCTGCTGTTCACCGACGACGGCGAGCTCCGGCTCGAGGGGAAGGCCGAGGCGCTCGTGAACAGGGAAGCGAGGTGGTTCGAGGTGGAGGCACGCATGGGATCCGGCGGCTGCGGGGTTGAGGACGAGGTGGAGGCAGCGCGGTCGCCGGTAGCTGCTACTACTCCGGCGAGGTGGCTCGGGCATGCTGGTTCCTCGGGCACGAGGGATCGAGCAAGGAGGAGGGGGTTGCGCCGGTTGGTGGGTTGGATCGGGCAGGGGAGATCCCAAGGGGGGATTTGGTCAGATGGCAGCGGCGATGGGGACAAACCCCTAGGTTTTAGGGTTTCTGGTTTATATAGTGAGTGGGTCTATATGCAGACTAATGGAAGCCCTTCGATCTAAATCAGACGGCAGAGAAAATATAGGTTAGGAAGTCCAATAAACAAAACGTAGATGTTTTGTAGACGTTTGGGGATGATCCGGATCCAACGGTGACGACAGCCCGGTTCGGGTCAGGGACAGCTTTCGGACGCGCGCGCGAGGAGGGCCGCGGGCTGACGAGAGAGGTTAGGTTGGTCCTGGTGGTGGGTAGAGGACTATGCAGAAGGCCTCAGGCTGAGAGAAGAGAAGAGAGGCCCGGCGACTGTTTCCGGAGACCGAAAACGTCCGACGTTAGACCGGCTATAATGCCGCTATAGTTTAACGGTTGGGCTATCAAACGAACTCCGAATGCGATGAAACTTGACAGGCGGTCTAACTACACTATAATAAGACCACACGCCAACTTCCAACCCAATCCGAGAACATTTTCCGGCCACTTATAAAATAATATTTCGGACATGCCGCGGGCGTGTGCAAGTGTGTATGGGCTCAGAACGGACAACGGAAAGAACTGGGGGAACCCGGATGGATGCAGGTTTTGAAAACATGATGATGCAATGCACATGATGACATGACAAGATGCAACACGCAAGCAAATGACAAGGCAACAACAGCGAATAACTGGAAGACACCTGGCACATCGGTCTCGGGGCGCTACACGCGTATTCCCTGGTCCGCGTCATCCCCTTCCTAGGCCTCGCCATCGTCCACCACCCTAGTGCTCTCGGCGCGGCGTGGTCAACATGGTCAAGGAACGACTTCCATCGGAAGAGTACTGTACGTGGAGAGGCTGGCAGCTGGGTCCACGGCCGCAGCAAGGAAGTGCCTCCTTATTATGTGGAAAATAACGATTCCTCTACCTGACAGCACGGACCCACCGGATGGGCCACCGTATTTCGAAAAATAATCGTTTCCCCCTGACTGCTAGGACCCACCAGCTACATCTTCGCATGCAAGGAAGTGCCTAACAGTCAGGACCCACCTGGTCGAAGTGTACATAGCGTTGTCATTCTGGTCGCGAACGTGTACATACATACTGGTCGATGTAGAAGCGCGAACGTGTCGTAGTAGAGGCGCGCACGTAGCATGTACACGTACGTACAGTGGCCAGGGTGCAAGAAAGAAAATACAGCCACGTACAGACATACGGGCGGGGTCTCGAACGCGTACTCGTGCATAAGTACGGCCAGGGCTCGTGTACATGGCTGGGTCGGAACGGAGAAGCTGCGCTGTCGTCGTGTTCAAGGGGAGGCAACGGAATGCTTCGTGTTCATCTGGAGGCAACGGAATACGTTGTGTTCATCGGGAGCCAACCGGCTTGGACGGAACAGCCGATGGAAACAAGGCTTGTCGTACCGCAGTACGGAGGAAACTGCCTTGTGTTTGACCGGCCATGGTCAAAACGGGATCCTGTTCATCGGGAGGGGTCTGGCATACCGCAAACGGAGGAAACAGACCTCCTACGATGGAAACGGGGTCCTGTTGATCGGGAGGGGTGTGGCGTACCGCAAAACGGAGGAAACGGACTTGTGTTGGAGCGCTACGGTCGAAACAGGGGTCCAGTTCATCGGGAGCGGTGTGGCGTACCGCAAAACGGGACTCCATGGGATACTGTTCATCTCCACCATGGACCTCCTCCATCCTCCACGGGCAACTGTTCATCCACCATCGACCTCCTCCAGCTTCCATCTGCGACTGTTCATCCACAGGCTCCTGTTCATCCAGCCTCCACCGCGCGCTCCTCCACCGGCTAGTGTTCAACCAGCTCTCTCCACGGGGTCCTGTTCAACCACCCCTCCACGGGCTACTATTCATCCAGCCCTCCACCGGCTACTGTTCAACTAGTCCTCCATGGGGTCCTGTTCATTCAGCCCTCCACGTGGTCCTATTCATCCACCGGCTCGATCAATCGGGGTACTGTTCATCCAATGGCAACGGCCTCTACTACCACGGGGTCCTATTCATCCAACCCCCCACGGGGTCCTGTTCATCCAACCCCTCACCAGGAACTGTTCATCCAACCCCGCCCCAAAAACACTCACTATTCATCAAGGAAAGGAGGTAGCAGTGTTCGATCGGCTTCAGTTAGCAGCAGTAGCGAAGGAATCACTCAGGTTCAGTTAACAGCAAGGGATCGATCGATCACTCGGGTTCAGTAACGCGTAGTCTGATGTGCAATCGCTCGACTTCAGTTAGGCGAACGCCTTGCTCGAGTTCAGTTAGAGCCCAACGCCTCGCACCCACGCGCGTACGTGTACAAGAGAAACGCGCATTGCTCGGCCCCTGACCACGCACCGTAACAGGGAACTCCCCGATATTTTCCTCGCCCTCGCTTCTACCACGGTTTTTTCCATCATGGACGGCCCAAAGAATGCCATGCAGTTGCGTCTCCGGCCCGCCTAGGATGAAAAGCCCATTTTCTGTCATGATTTTTTGTCATAGAAGTAGGACCCCAGCACATCTATGATGATACCGGGTTTTGTCACAATTATCGTCATAGAAGTGTCATAAGTATGACAGGAAAAAAATTCATTCGGCCCAAAATGTCACGGATGCGTCTTTTTTTGTAGTGATACATGGATCCCATCTCAGATTTCATGGCCTTAAGCCATTTCGCGGAATCTGGGCTCATCATCGCTTCCTCATAGTTCGTAGGTTCGTCATGGTCTAGTAACATGACTTCCAGAATAGGATTACCGTACCATTCTGGTGCGGTACTCTGGTAGACCTACGAGGTTCGGTAGTAACTTGATCTGAAGTTTCATGATCATCATCATTAACTTCCTCGCTAATTGGTGTAGGCATCACTGGAACTGATTCCTATGATGAACTATTTTCCAATTTGGGAGAAGGTACAATTACCTCATCAAGTTCTACTTACCTCCCACTCACTTCTTTCGAGAGAAACTCCTTCTCTAGAAAGGATCCACTCTTAGCAACAAAGATCTTGCCTTCAGATCTGTGATAGAAGGTGTACCCAACAGTTTCTTTTGGGTATCCTATGAAGATGCACTTCTTCGCTTTGGGTTTGAGCTTATCAGGCTGAAACTTATTCACATAAGCATCGCAACCCCAAACTTTAATAAACGGCAGCTTAGGTTTCTTGCTAAACCATAGTTCATATGGTGTCGTCTCAACGGATTTAGATGGTGCCCTATTTAACATGAATGCAGCTGTCTCTAATGCATAACCCCAAAACGATAGTGGTAAATTAATAAGAGACATCACAGATCGCACCATATCTAATAAAGTACGGTTACGACGTTTGGACACACCATTACGCTGTGGTGTTCTAGGTGGCGTGAGTTGCGAAACTATTTCACATTGTTTCAAATGAAGAACAAACTCGTAACTCAAATATTCGCCTTTGCGATCATATCGTAGAAACTTTATTTTCTTGTTACAATGATTTTCCACTTCACTCTGAAATTCTTTGAACTTTTCAAATGTTTCAGACTTATGTTTCATTAAGTAGATATACCCATATCTTCTCAAATCATCTGTGAAGGACAGAAAATAATGATACCCGCCACGAGCCTCAACACTCATCGGACCGCATACATCGGTATGCATTATTTACAATAAGTCAGTGGTTCGCTCCATTGTTCCGAAGAACGGAGTTTTAGTCATCTTGCCCATGAGGCACGGTTCGCAAGCATCAAATGATTCATAATAAAGTGATTCCAAAAATCCATCCGCATGGAGTTTCTTCATGCGCTTTACACCAATATGACCTAAACGGCAGTGCCACTAGCATGTTGCAATATCATTATCAACTTTGCATCTTTTGGCATCAATATTATGAATATGTGTATCACTGCGATCGAGATTCAATAAACCATTCACCTTGGGTGTATGACCACAGAAGGTTTTATTCATGTAAATAGAATAACAATTATTCTTTGACTTAAATGAATAACCGTATTGCAATAAACATGATCCAATCATATTATGCTCAATGCAAACACCAAATAACATTTATTTTATGTTCAACACTAATTCCAAAGGTAAAGTGAGTGTGCGATGGTGATCTTATCAACCTTGGAATCATTTCCAACACACATCGTCACCTTGCCCTTAACTAGTCTCTATTCATTTTGCAACTCCTGTTTCGAGTTACTAATCTTAGCAACTGGACCGGTATCAAATACCTAGGGGTTACTATGTACACTAGTGACGTACACATCAATAATCTGTATATCCAATATACCTTTGTTCTCTTTGCCATCCTTCTTATCCGCCAAATGTTTGGGGTAGTTTCGCTTCCAGTGACCATTCCCTTTGCAGTAGAAGCACTCAGTTTCAGGCTTAGGTCTAGCTTTGGGCTTCTTCACAGGAGTGACAACTTTCTTGCCATTCCTATTGAAGTTCCCTTTCTTTCCCTTGCCATTTTACTTGAAACTAGTGGTCTTTTTAACCATCAACATTTGATGCTATTCTTGATTTCTACCTTTGTTGATTTCAACATCACGAAGAGCTTGGGAATCGTTTTCATCATCCCTTGCATATTATAGTTCATCGCGAAGTTCTAGTAACTTGGCGATAGTGACTAGAGAACTCTGTCAATCACTATCTTATCTGGAAGATTAACTCCCACTTGATTCAAGCGATTGTAGTACTCATACATTCTGAGCACATGCTCACTAGTTGAGCTATTCTCCTCCATCTTGTAGGCAAAGTACTTGTCAGAGATCTCATACCTCTTGACTCGGGCATGAGTCTGAAATACCAATTCTAGCTCTTGGAACATCTTATATGCTCCATGGCATTCAAAATGTTTTTGAAATCCCGGTTCTAAGCCATAAAGCATGGCGCACTAAACTATCAAGTAGTCATCATACCGAGCTTTCCAAACGTTCATAACATCTGTATCTGCTCGTGCAATAGGTCCATCACCTAGTGGTGCATCAAGGACCTAATTCTTCTGTGCAGCAATGAGGATAATCCTCAGATCACGGAGCTAGTCTGCATCATTGCTACTAACATATTTCAACATAGTTTTCTCTAGGAACATATCAAAAATAAAACAAGGGAGCTATACGCGAGCTATTGATCTACAACATAGATATGCAAAAACTATCAGGACTAAGTTCATGATAAATTAAAGTTCAATTTAATCATATTACTTAAGAACTCCCACTTAGATAGACATCCCTCTAGTCATCTAAATGATCACGTGATCCATATCAACTAAACCATGTCCGATCATCACGTGAGATGGAGAAGTTTTGAATGGTGAACATCACTATGTTGATCATATCTAGTATATGCTTCACGTTCGACCTTTTGGTCTCAGTGTTCCGAGGCCATATCTGCATATGCTAGGCTCGTCAAGTTTAACCCGAGTATTCTGCATGTGCAAAACTGGCTTGCACCCATTGTATGTGAACGTAGAGCTTATCACACCTGATCATCACGTGGTGTCTCAGCACGAAGAACTGTCGCAACAGTGCATACTCAGGGAGAACACTTATACCTTGAAATTTTAGTAAGGGATCATCTCATATTGCTACCGTCATACTAAGCAAAATAAGATGCATAAAAGATAAACATCACATGCAATCAAAATATGTGACATGATATGGCCATCATAATCGTGTGCCTTTGATCTCCATCTCCAAAGTACTGTCATGATCTCCATCGTTACCGGCATGACACCATGATCTCCATCATCTTGATCTTTATCAATGTGTCGTCACATGGTCATCTCGCCAATTATTGCTATTGCAACTATTGCTATCGCATAGCGATGAAGTAAAGCAATTATATGGCGCTTGCATCTTATGCAATAAAGAGACAATCATAAGGATTCTGCCAGTTGCCGATAACTTTAAAAAAAACATGATCATCTCATACAACAATTTATATCTCATCACGTCTTGGCCATATCACATCACAACATGCCCTGCAAAAACAAGTTAGACGTCCTCTACTTTGTTGTTGCAAGTTTTACAAGGCTGCTACGGGCTTAGCAAGAACCGTTCTTACCTAGCATGAAAAAACCACAATGATTTTTCGTCAAGTGTGATGTTTTAACCTTCAACAAGGACCGAGCGTAGTCACACTCGATTCAATTAAAGTTGGAGAAACAGACACCCACTAGCCACCTATGTGCGAAGCACGTCGGTAGAACCAGTCTCATGAATGCGGTCATGTAATGTTGGTCTGGGCCGCTTCATCCAAAAATACCGCCGAATCAAAGTATGACATGCTGGTAAGTAGTATGACTATTATCGCCCACAACTCTTTGTGTTCTACTCGTGCATATAACATCTACGCATAGACCTGGCTCGGATGCCACTATTGGGGAACGAAGTATTTCAAAAAAATCCTACGATCACGCAAGATCTATCTAGGAGATGGATAGCAATGAGAGGGGAGAGTGTGTCTACATACCCTCATAGACCGAAAGCGGAAGCGTTTAGTAACGCGGTTGATGTAGTCGAATGTCTTCGCGATCCAACTGATCCAAGTACCAAACACAAGGCACCTCCGTGATCAGCACATGTTTAGCTCGATGACGTCCCTCGAACTCTTGATCTAGTTGAGGCCGAGGGAGAGTTCCGTCAGCACGACGGCATGGTGAAGGTGATGATGAAGTTACCGATGCAGGGCTTCGCCTAAGCACTATGACGATATGACCGAGGTGTGTAACTGTGGAGGGGGGCACCACACACAGCTAAAAGATCAACTTGTGTGTCTATGGGGTGCCCCCCTCCCCCGTATATAAAGGAGGGGAGGAGGAGGTCGGACAGTCACAAGGGGCGCACCCAAGGGGGGAGAATCCTACTCCAAGTAGGAATCGGTCCCCCCCTTTCCTAGTCCAAGTAGGAGAAGAAGGAGAGGGAGAGGGAGAGGGAAAGAGGGGCTGCGCCCCCTCTCCTAGTCCTATTCGGACTCCCCTTGGGGGGGCGTGCCACCTCCTGGCTGCTTCCCTCTCTCTCTCCCCCTAAGGCCCACTAAGGCCCATTAATTCCCGGGGGGTTCCGGTAACCCCTTCGGCACTCCGGTTTTATCCGAAACCATCTGGAACACTTCCGGTGTCCGAATAACATGGTCCAATATATCGATCTTTATGTCTTGACCATTTAGAGACTCCTCGTCATGTCCGTTGTCTCATCCGAGACTCCGAACAACCTTCGGTACATCAAATCACATAACTAATAATACAAATCGTCATCGAACGTTAAGCGTGTGGACCCTATGGGTTCGAGAACTATGTAGACATGACCGAGATACATCTCCAGTCAATAACCAATAGCAGAACCTGGATGCTCATGTTGGTTCCTACATATTCTACGAATATCTTTATCGGTTGATACGTCTCCATCGTATCTACTTTTCCAAACACTTTTGCCCTTGTTTTGGACTCTAACTTGTATGATTTGAATGGAACTAACCCGGACTGACGCTGTTTTCAGCAGAATTGCCATGGTGTTGTTTTATATGCAGAAAACAAATATTCTCGGAATGACCTGAAACTCCACTGAACATCTTAGAAAAAAATAATAAAAAATACTTGCCAAAGATGAAGACCAGGGGGCCCACACCCTGTCCACGAGGGTGGCCCCCCCTAGGGCGCGCCCCCTACCTCGTGGGCCCCTGGATGCCCTCCGACGCCAACTCCAACTCTATATATTTGCTTTCGGAGAGAAAAAAATCAGAGAGAAGAAATCATCGCATTTTACGATACGGAGCCGCCGCCAAGCCCTAAAACCTCTCGGGAGGGCTGATCTGGAGTCCGTTCGGGGCTCCGGAGAGGGGGATTCGTCGTCGTCGTCGTCATCAGCCATCCTCCATCACCAATTTCATGATGCTCACCGCCGTGCGTGAGTAATTCCATCGTAGGCTTGCTGGACGGTGATGGGTTGGATGAGATTTATCATGTAATCAAGTTAGTTTTGTTAGGGTTTGATCCCTAGTATTCACTATGTTCTGAGATTGATGTTGCTATGACTTTGCTATGCTTAATGCTTGTCACTAGGGCCCGAGTACCATGATTTCAGATCTGAACCTATTATGTTTTCATGAATATATGTGAGTTCTTGATCCTATCTTGCAAGTCTATAGTCACCTACTATGTGTTATGATCCGGCAACCCCGAAGTGACAATAATCGGGACCACTCCCGGTAATGACCATAGTTTGAGGAGTTCATGTATTCACTATGTGCTAATGCTTTGTTCCGGTTCTCTATTAAAAGGAGGCCTTAATATCCCTTAGTTTCCAATAGGACCCCGCTGCCATGGGAGGGTAGGACAAAAGATGTCATGCAAGTTCTTTTCCATAAGAACGTATGACTATATACGGAATACATGCCTACATTACATTGATGAATTGGAGCTAGTTCTGTGTCACCCTATGTTATGACTGTTACATGATGAACCGCATCCAGCATAATTATCCATCACTGATCCGGTGCCTATGAGTTTTCCATATACTGGTTCTCGCTTATTTACTTTCCCGCTGCTACTGTTACAATCACTACAAAATACCAAAAACATTACTTTTGCTGTCTTTACTTTTGTTGCCGCTACCACCACTATCATATTACTGTGCTACTAAACACTTTGCTGCAGATACTAAGTTTCCAGGTGTGGTTGAATTGACAACTCAGCTGCTAATACTTGGGAATATTCTTTGGCTCCCCTTGTGTCGAATCAATAAATTTGGGTTGAATACTCTACCCTCGAAAGCTATTGTGATCCCCTATACTTGTGGGTTATCAAGACAAATTTCTGGCGCCGTTGCCGGGGAGCATAGCTCTATTCTTTGAGTTACTTGGGATTTATATCTACTGGACACTATGAAGAACTTGAGAGATCCAAAAACCAAGATCTATCCCTCAACTACGAGGGGAGGTAAGGAACTGCCATCTAGCTCTGCACTTGATTCACCTTCTATTATGAGTAAGTTTGCGACACCTACACCTGCTTCTGCTATTTGTTCTGATATGTCGCATGTTATTGATGATGCCACTTCTGCTATGCATGCTACTTATGATGAAACTGCTTCTATGCCTGATACTACTGTGCCCCTTGGTGAATTTCTTGATGAACAAATTGCTAGGGCTAGAGAAAAAGAAATTATTGAATCTGAATACGATGATGATAGTGATGATGAAAATATGCCTGTTATTCCTGAGGGCTATCTTTTTGATATGGAATCTGCTGCCGCTATTTTAGCTTGCAAAGATAGATATGAGCTTAAGAGGTTATTAGTTAAATGGAACAAAGAATCACTTAGAGATAAAATGAAACCCGACCCTACTTTTGCTACTTCACCTATATGTGTTCCTGATAAGGATTATGAATTCTCTGTTGATCCTGATATAATTACTTTGGTTGAATCTGATCCGTTTTATGGCTATGAATCTGAAACTGTTGTGGCACATCTTACTAAGTTAAATGATATAGCCGCCCTGTTTACTAATGATGAGAGATCGCGTTACTTTTATATATACTCAAAATATTTCCATTCTCATTTAAGGGTGATGCTAAGATATGGTTTAATTCTCTTGATCCTGGTTGTGTGCGTAGTCCCCAGGATATGATTTATTACTTCTCTGCTAAATATTTCCCTGCTCATAAGAAACAAGCTGCTTTGAGGGAAATATACAACTTCGTGCAAATTAAAGAAGAGAGTCTCCCACAAGCTTGGGAGAGGCTTCTCAAGTTACTTAATGCTTTGCCTGATCATCCTCTTAAGAAACCTGAAATACTTGATATCTTTTATAATGGACTAACCGATGCTTCCAGAGATTACCTGGATAGTTGTGCTGGTTCTCTTTTCAGGGAAAGAACACCGAATGAAGCTGAAATTCTATTGAATAATATGTTGACAAATGAAAATAATTGGGCACCTCCTGAGCCAGCTCCTGCTCCAATTACTGAACCTATCCCTAAACCAACTCCGAAGAAGAGAGGTGTTCTATTTCTCAGTCCCGAAGATATGCAAGAGGCAAAGAAATCTATGAAAGAAAAAGGTATTAAAGCTGAAGATGTTAAGAATTTACCTCCTATTGAAGAAATACATGGTCTTAATATACCGCCTGTTGAAGAAACATATGATCTCAATTCTTTATTTATTGAAGAACCTCCTGATCCCAATATCCCGACACAGGTAGTAAAGGTAAATTCTCTCTATAGATATGATAAAACTGAAGTCCCTCCTACTAAAATTGCTAGTCAGTGCTTGGATGAGTTTGATAACTTTATGTTTAAGCAAGACGACTTCAGTGCTTATTTTGGTAGACAATTAAAAAAATGCTTATATGATTAGACGCTTGGGTGATTATATGGCTAATATTAAAGGTGAACTTAAACTTGTTAGCAAACATGCTTCTATGGTTACCACTCAAGTAGAACAAGTACTTAAGGCTCAAAAAGAAGTGCTTGATGAAATGAATAGTAAGAAAAATGATTATGCTGTTAGAGTGGCTACTAGAACATGTAGAATGACTCAGGGTATCCTGAAGGCCACCCTAAGGGAATCGAGCAAGATTCTCAAAGAAATAATATTGATGTTCCTAGTTCTTCTAAAAAGAAGAAAAAGAAAAATGATAGAACTGTGCAAACTTCTAGTGAACCTATTGCTGAACCACCTGATAATCCAAATGATATTTCTATGTCTGATGTTGAAACACAATCTGGTCATGAACATGAACCTAATGAAAATATTAATGATGATGTTCATGACGATGCTCAACCTAGTAATGATAATGATGTAGAAATTGTACCTGCTGTTGATCTTGATAACCCACAATCAAAGAATCAACGTTATGATAAAAGAGACTTTGTTGCTAGGAAACATGGTAAAGAAAGGGAACCTTGGGTTCAGAAACCCATGCCTTTTGCTCTGAAACCATCCAAGAAAAAGGATGATGAGGATTTTGAGCGCTTTGCTAAAATGATTAGGCCTAGCTTTTTGCGTATGCGATTAACTAATGTGCTCAAAACAAATCCTTATGCTAAATATATGAAGGATATCATTACTAATAAAAGAAAGATACCGGAAGCTGAAATTTCCACCATGATTGCTAATTATACTTTTAAGGGTGGAATACCAAAGAAACTTGGAGACCCCAGAGTACCTACTATACCTTGCTCCATTAAAAGAAATTATATTAAAACTGCTTTATGTGATCTTGGAGCTGGTGTTAGTATTATGCCTCTCTCTTTATATCGTAGACTTGACTTGAATAAGCTGACACCTACCAAAATATCTTTGCAAATGGCTGATAAATCGACTGCTATACCTGTCGGTATTTGTGAGGATGTGCCTGTTTTGGTTGCAAACGTTACTATTTTAATGGACTTTGTTATACTTGATATTCCCGAGGATGATAGTATGTCTATTATTCTTGGAAGACCTTTTCTTAATACTGCAGGGGCTGTTATTGATTGCAACAAAGGCAATGTCACTTTTCATGTTAATGGTAATGAGCATACGGTACACTTTCCGAGGAAACAACCTCAAGTTCAGAGTATCAACTCCATTGGAAAATTTTCATCGATTATAATTGGAGGTTTTGAATTTCCTCTTCCTACTGTCAAAAAGAAATATGATATACTTATTATTGGGGATGTGCATATCCCCGTTGAGGTAACTTAGTGTTATTCGAAATTTCTCCAGTTTCATGATTATCGGAATGAGTTTGTTAACAAGGCTTGATCAACCTTGTTAGTGGATTCTTTTTGATGAGCATGAGATGGATGAAACTAGAAGCACAACCCTCTGTACCCCACTTTTACTTTCTATTATTTATATTAAATAAAGTAAAAATAGTATTTTTTCTGTCTGTTTCCTGACTTATCCATGCAATATAAAAATATCCCGAAAATAAAAGTCCTCAGAATGACATGCCAATTTAATATGATTTTTTCGGGAATATTTGAGGATTTGTTGTGCAAAAATTACCGCGGGAGGAGCTGCCACCTGGCCACGAGGGTGGTGGGCGCCCCCCCCCCCCTAGGGCGCGCCCCCTACCTCATGGGCCCATGGTGGCCCTCCTCCACTTATCCCAGCACCCATCTTCTTCCTCTGTCTCACACAAACCCGAAAAACCAACTCAAGCACGAGTTCCAGCCACTTTTGCTGTGATTTTCGATCTCCTTGCTCAAAGCACCTCTCGCAAAACTGCTTGGGGAGATTGTTCCTTGGTATGTGACTCCTCCATTGGTCCAATTAGTTTTTTCTAGTGCTTTATTCTTTGCAAATTTGTGTTGCATAGGTGACCATGTTCTTGATCTTGCATGTCAAATTTATATGGTTCCAAGTAGTTCTAATGCTTGATATAGGCTCTAGGCACTTGTAGGAGTAGTTGCTATCAATATTATTGAAGTTGGTTTACTTTTGTTTGAAGTTACTAAAAATTTCAGAATTTTTCAGAGAAAAACAATATGCTTAGGAAGATGTTCCAAGGTGGTTCCTCTAAGAAGCAAGGACCCAGGATTGCTATGCGCGATGCTGACGAGGATCCACCAAGAGACGCTCCAGTACGGCCTTGCGAATGGCCGTTGGAAAATTTTATGGATCGTGCGGGAATTAAAGAAGAATTCAAAGCACATTTGCGCAATGCCGGTCTTGAGGATTTTGAGGCTAACAAATGCCCCCGGTATCATGATCTCACAAGTTCCTTTGTGAGGAGGTTTGAGTATTCATCTTCGCATAATTCTCCTTCAGTCATGTTTGATCTCTATGACAAATCTTATACCATGGACTTAGAGGATTTCACTTCTGCTTGCAAACTTCCATCATGGGGTAGTGTTAGGGATCCCCCTAAATCTGAATTTAGAAACTTTCTTGCTAGTATAACTGTGGGGGAATCTAGAGATATAACGCAGGCTACCATAGGGAGCATTTACTTTCCTGCTATACATTATTTTGCTCTTTTCATCGGTAGATGCATAAATGCTAAGGATGAAGCATGTCACATGTGTGTCCTTGATCTTAGCATTCTTAGGAGTGCTCTGCTAGGAGACCAATCTTATCATATGGGAGCCATTGTAGCTCGTAGGTTGCATCATAATAGACATAATGGAGATTTCTTTGGAGGAATTTATGCAACTCGCTTAGCTCATTTTCTTGAGATAGATATTCGTGAGGGTGATACGGAGTTGCCTCCTGCATATTTAGATTATGACTCTATGGCTTCGCACCAGTTTGTCAAGAGGCCTGAATCACCTCTCTTATATCGTTTAATTTTTGATAAACCACGTGTTTTCCATATTACTCTCCCTGCTCCTGCCTTCTTTGATTCACAGACAAAAATAAGATATGTTATTACCAGAGAGGAGGCGGAAGAGTATGAGAGGAGAGCGGAGGAAGCTCGATCCACGCTGCAGCTCAGCAGGCGATAACCACTGCACATCAGTATGATCCCAACTATTCTTCGTCGCAGTATGACCGCAGCTACACCTATGGGTATCCGCCAGGCTATCCCTGGCAATAGACCAACTTAGGACAAAAGCCTAAGCCTGGGGGAGTACGTATTTCTCACCGACATTACATTTATGTTCACACACACTTATTGCTAGATGTCGGTGCTCATACGTTTTTGCTGTAATATCCATGCTAGTTTATTTTCTTTTTCCTGCTTTCTTCTTGTGTGTTTGTTAAACCTTAAGAAAAACAAAAAACTTAGTAGTAGTTTATTTTTCTGCTGTAGTAGTAATAATTAAAAAGAAAACCCAAAAATATTTCCCATTCTTCTCCTGCTTGTTGGGAGCTTTCCCGTGTAAATAGTTTTATTTCTTTTCTTTTCTTTGGGGATCAGTTGGAGAAGACCATAATTAAATTGTTGAAGTGGCTCTTATATGCATTATTGTTGATTTAGCCAAGAGCCCATATTGCCTTGTCTTCTCCTGTTTATTAAATGCTCGCAGATTCCAGCTTAGTCCAATGCATGTACACTCTTATTCTTATTCACACCGTTTGGTCGTGCAAGTGAAAGGCAATTATGATGATATATGATGGGCTGACTGAGATGAGAAAAGCTGGTATGAACTCGAACTCTTTTGTTTTTGTAAATATGATGAGTCCCTCGTTCTTGATTCAGCTTATTATGAATAAACATGTTTGCAATGACAATTAGAGATCATAGTTGCTTGTGCCATGCTTGATTAGCTATGAGTTATAATGATTTACCTTGTGTGCCAACATGCTATTGAGATGATTATGATGTGGTATGATGGGGTGGTATCCTCCTTTGAATGATTTAAGTGACTTGACTTGGCACATGTTCACGCATGTAGTTGAAACAAAATCAACATATCCTTCACGATATTTATGTTCATGGTGGATTATATCCTACTCATGCTTCCATCCAATGTTTATTAATTTTAATGCATGTACATGGCTGTTGTCGCTCTCTAGTTGGTCGCTTCCCAGTGTTTTGCTAGCCTTCACTTGTACTAAGCGGGAATACTGCTTGTGCATCCAATCCCTTAAACCCCAAAGTTATTCCAGATGAGTCCACTATACCTTCCTATATGCGGTATCTACCTGCCGTTCCAAGTAAATTTGTATGTGCCAAACTCTAAACCTTCAAATAAACATTCTATTTTGTATGCTCGAATAGCTCATGTATCAACCAAGGTTGTCCTTATCTTCTGTGTTAGGCGGGTTATTCTCAAGAGGAGTGGACTCCGCTCCTCACTCACGAGAAAATGGCTGGTCACCGGGATGCCCAGTCCCATGCTTTATGCAAACTAAATAAAAATTAATTGCAAACAAAACTCCCCCTGGGACCTGATGTATGTTGGAGGCACTCGTTGTTTCGAGCAAGCCATGGATTGATGCTTGTTGGTGGAGGGGGAGTATAAACTTTACCATTATGTTTGGGAACCGCCTATAATGTGTTTAGCATGGAAGATATCGCCATCTCTTAGTTGTTACGTTGACAATGAAAGTATACTGCTCAAAATACAATTTATCTCTATTTCAAAACCAAGCTCTGGCATCTCTACAAATCCCTGCTTCCCTCTGCGAAGGGCCTATCCATTTACTTTTATGTTGAGTCATCACCCTCTTATTAAAAAGCACTAGCTGGAGAGCACAGCTGTCATTTGCATTCATCACTATTAATCTATGTTGGGTGTGACTATGATTGGATCTCTTTTACCATGAATTACAATGTCTAGTTAGTCCTTGATCTTTAAAGGTGCTCTGCATTTATGTTTTGCGGTCTCAAAAAGGGCTAGCGAGATACCATCTTGTTATATCATATTATGATTGTTTGGAGAAAGTGTTGTCATCCGAGATTTATTATTATGACTTGCTAGTTGGTTACGCTATTGATATGAGTAATTATGAGACCTAAGAATTGTTGCAAATGTGGTTAGTTATGATCTATGCTGAAAACTTGAATGTTGGCTTGACATAGTTACAACAACAAGAGCAAACCGAGTTTGTAAAAGTATTTCTTTCTTTCTTTCAGTTTGTCAACTGAATTACTTGAGGACAAGCAAGGGTTTAAGCTTGGGGAGTTGATATGTCTCCGTCGTATCTACTTTTCCAAACACTTTTGCCCTTGTTTTGGACTCTAACTTGTATGATTTGAATGGAACTAACCCGGACTGACGCTGTTTTCAGCAGAATTGCCATGGTGTTGTTTTATGTGCAGAAAACAAATATTCTCGGAATGACCTGAAACTCCACGGAACATCTTAGAAAAAATAATAAAAAATCCTCGCCGAAGATGAAGACCAGGGGGCCCACACCCTGTCCACGAGGGTGGGGGCGCCCCCCCCTAGGGCGCGCCCCCCTACCTAGTGGGCCCCCTGGATGCCCTCAGACACCAACTCCAACTCTATATATTTGCTTTCGGAAAGAAAAAAATCAGAGGGAAGAAATCATCGCGTTTTACGATACGGAGCCGCCGCCAAGCCCTAAAACCTCTCGAGGGCTGATCTGGAGTCTGTTTGGGGCTCCGAAGAGGGGGATTCGTCGTCGTCGTCATCATCAACCATCCTCCATCACCAATTTCATGATGCTCACCGCCGTGCGTGAGTAATTCCATCGTAGGCTTGCTGGACGGTGATGGGTTGGATGAGATTTATCATGTAATCGAGTTAGTTTTGTTAGGGTTTGATCCCTAGTATCCACTATGTTCTAAGATTGATATTGCTATGACTTTGCTATGCTTAATGCTTGTCACTAGGGCCCGAGTGCCATGATTTCAGATCTGAACCTATTATGTTTTCATGAATATATGTGAGTTCTTGATCCTATCTTGCAAGTCTATAGTCACCTACTATGTGTTATGATCCGGCAACCCCAAAGTGACAATAATCGGGACCACTCCCAGTGATGACCATAGTTTGAGGAGTTCATGTATTCACTATGTGCTAATGCTTTGTTCCGGTTCTCTATTAAAAGGAGGCCTTAATATCCCTTAGTTTCCAATAGGACCCCGCTGCCATGGGAGGGTAGGACAAAAGATGTCATGCAAGTTCTTTTCCATAAGCATGTATCACTATATACGGAATACATGCCTACATTACATTGATGAATTGGAGCTAGTTCTGTGTCACCCTATGTTATGACTGTTACATGATGAACCGCATCTGGCATAATTATCCATCATTGATCCGGTGCCTACGAGTTTTCCATATACTGGTTCTCGCTTATTTACTTTCCCGTTGCTACTGTTACAATCACTACAAAATACCAAAAACATTACTTTTGTTGTCTTTACTTTTGTTGCCGCTACCACCACTATCATATTACTGTGCTACTAAACACTTTGCTGCAGATACTAAGTTTCCAGGTGTGGTTGAATTGACAACTCAGCTGCTAATACTTGAGAATATTCTTTGGCTCCCCTTGTGTCGAATCAATAAATTTGGGTTGAATACTCTACCCTCGAAAGCTGTTGCGATCCCCTATACTTGTGGGTTATCATCGGTCAAACCGCATAAAAACATATGTTGTTCCCATTGTCATCGGTATGTTACTTGCCCGAGATTCGATCGTCGGTATCATCATACCTCGTTCAATATCGTCACCGGCAAGTCTCTTTACTCGTTCTGTAATGCATCATCCCATTACTAAATCATTAGTCACATTGCTTGCAAGGCTCATAGTGATGTGCATTACCGAGAGGGCCCAGAGATATCTTTCCGATACACAGGGTGACAAATCCTAATCTCGACCTATCCTAACTCAACAAACACCATCGGATAGACCTATAGAGCATCTTTATAATCACCCAGTTACATTCTAACATTTGATAGCACACAAGGTGTTCCTTCGGTATTCGGGAGTTGCATAATCTCATAGTGTGAGGAACATGTATAAGTCATGAAGAAAGCAACAGCAATAAACTAAACGATCATAGTGCTAAGCTAACGGATGGGTCTTGTCCATCACATCATTCTCTAATGATGTGATCTCGTTCATCAAATGACAACACATGTCTATGGCTAGGAAACTTAACCATCTTTGATTAACGAGCTAGTCAAGTAGAGGCATACTAGGGACACTTTGTTTGTCTATGTATTCACACATGTACTAAGTTTCCGGTTAATACAATTCTAGCATGAATAATAAACATTTATCATTACATAAGGAAATATAAATAAAAACTTTATTATTGCCTCTAGGGCATATTTCCTTCACCTCGTGCCATGAAGCAGTAGGTTGGAGCAGAGTCGTCCTCATCATTTACTTCAGCGTTGGTGGCGTGACCATTGTCTTCAATGTTGAAGATGGACTTGGCGACGAATGCCGAAGCTAGAGCCAGGCTTGCCATGCCTGAGTCAGACTCCTCCTCAGACTCCACCTCTACCTCCTCAGAAGCAGACTCCTCCTCTGAATCCATCTCCTTGCCAATGAACGCACAAGCCTTGCCAGATGAGCTCTTCTTGTATGATGAAGACTTTGATGAAGACTTCTAAGAAGACTTTGAGGATTTCTTCTTCCTGTCGTAAGAGTCATATTCCTTGCTCTTCTTCTTTTTCTTCGCTTCCTTGTCCCATTGAGGACATTCAGATATGTAGTGGCCTGGCTTCATGCATTTGTGGCAAGTTCTCTTCTTGTAGTCATGAGAGGAAGCCTCATCATTCTTGGAACTGGATCTTTGATACATCTCTGTCGTATCTATAATTTTTTATTGTTCCATGCCAATATTCTACAACTTTCATATACTTTTGGCAACTTTTTATACTATTTTTGGGACTAACATATTTATCCAGTGCCCAGTGCCAGTTCCTGTTTGTTGCATGTTCTTTGTTTCGTAGAAAATCCATATCAAACGGAGTCCAAACGGGATAAAAACTAACGGAGATTTTTTTGGAATATATGTGATTTTTGGGAAGAAGAATCAACGCGAGACGATGCCCGAGGGGGCTACGAGGCAGGGGGCGTGCCCCAGGGGGTCAGGCGCGCCCTGGGCCCTTGTGGCCACCCCGTAAGGCGGTTGGTGCCCTTATTTCTCTGCAAGAAATCTAATATCCGGATAAAAATCGTGTCCAAATTTCAGCCCAATCGGAGTTACGGATCTCCGGGAATATAAGAAACGGTGAAAGGGCAGAATCAAAAACGCAGAAACAGAGAGAGACAGAGAGACAAATCCAATCTCGGAGAGGCTCTCACCCCTCCCATGCCATGGAGATCAAGGACCAGAGGGGAAACCCTTCTCCCATCTAGGGAGAAGGTCAAGGAAGAAGAAGAAGAAGAAGGGCTCTCTCCCCCTCTCTTCCGGTGGCGCCGGAACGCCGTCGGGGCCATCATCATCACCGCAATCTACACCAACAACTTCACCGCCATCATCACCAACTCTTCCCCCCTCTATGAAGTGGTGTAACCCCTCTTTTACCCACTGTAATCTCTACTTAAACATGGTTCTCAACTCTATATATTATATCCCAATGATGTATGGCTACCCTATGATGTTTGAGTAGATCCGTTTTGTCCTATGGGTTAATTGATGATCGTGATTGATTTCAGTTGCATGTTTTATTATTGGTGCTGTCCTATGGTGCTCTCCGTGTCGCGCAAGCGTGAGGGATCCCCGTTGTAGGGTTTGCAATATGTTCATGATTTGCTTATGGTGGGTGGCGTGAGTGATAGAAACACAGACCCGAGTAAGTAGGTGGTTTGCGTATGGGAATAAAGAGGACTTGATGCCTTATAATGCTATGGTTGGGTTTTACCTTAATGATCTTTAGTAGTTGCGAATGCTTGCTAGATTTCCAATCATAAGTGCATATGATCCAAGAAGATAAAGTATGTTAGCTTATGCCTCTCCCTCAAATAAAATTGCAATAATGATTACCGGTTTAGTTATCGATTGCCTAGGGACAAATAACTTTCTTGTGTGACAACAAGCTCACTACTAAAACTAACTTAGTTGTGTCTTCATCTAAACAGCCCCTAATTTTTATTTACGCGCTCTTTATTATCTTGCAAACCTATCCAACAACACCTACAAAGTACTTCTAGTTTTATACTTGTTCTAGGTAAAGCGAACGTCAAGCGTGCGTAGAGTTGTATCGGTGGTCGATAGAACTTGAGGGAATATTTGTTCTACCTTTAGCTCCTCATTGGGTTTGACACTCTTACTTATCGAAAGAGGCTACAATTGATCCCCTATACTTGCGGGTTATCAAGACCTTTTTCTAGCGCCGTTGCTAGGGAGTTATGGCGTGGGGTGAATATTCTCGTGTGTGCTTGTTTGCTTTATCACTAAGTAATTTTTATTTGCTGTTCTAAGTTGTTCTCTATCTTTAGTTATGGATATGGAACACGAAATACCAAAAAAAATAGGTTTACTTGCTACTCATGGAGATGGGGAACCTCCTAAAACCCTCGATGCTCATTATGTGAAAGATATCATGTACTACTTTGATAATCCTGAGAAAACCCCATTCAACTTTATAATGGGAGTAACATTGGATCAACGTGAATACTTTAGGATTATCACTTGACTCAAAAAGGGAAACTATTGTGGGATCAAATTTATATGTTGCATTGGTATGCTCGGCAACTATGCTTGAGATATGATTATACTTGTTGCTCTAGGATGAAGGCTCCACACCTTCCCTTTTCATGTGAATTTAATGATGATGAAACCTTGGCTTCTTATTCTAATGGTATATATGATTATTATTATTATGTGGAACAAATAGAAGAATTCATTGCTTTTATGGGTGCTTATGAAATTGAATCTTTATTTAAAGAGTTTGAAGATTTTGATGATTCAGTTTATAGACTTGAAAATTTAGCTATCCTTAAATATTGCAATGAGAATTATAAATAAAATTATGATATTGATGAATTAATGGAGAAAGTCTCCGCTGTCCGAGAAGAGACTAATATTTTGCGGGAGTCTATGGAAGAAGAAATAGATGAAACTATGAGCTCATTGGATGAAAAAGATGATGAGGAGAACGAAGAACAAAAGGAGGAAGAGCGGATTAGCTACCCGTGCCCACCTTCTAATGAGAGTAACTCTTCAAATCATACATTGTTTAATTTCCCTTCATGCTTACCGAAGGATGATTGCTATGATGATTGTTATGATCCCATTGATTCTTTTGAAATATCCCTTTTCGATGATGCTTGCTATGCTTGTGGCCAAGATGCCAATATGAATTATGCTTATGTATATGAACTTGCTATAGTTCCTTATGTTAAACATGAAATTGTTGCTATTGCACCCACGCATGATAGTCCTATTATCTATTTGAATTCTCCCGACTACACTATATCAGAGAAGTTTGCCCTTATTAAGGATTATATTGATGGGTTGTGTTTCACTACTACACATGATGATTTTGATAGATATAATATGCATGTGCTTGCTGCTCCTACTTGCAATTATTATGAGAGAGGAACTACATCTCCGCCTCTCCATGTTTCCAATGTGATAAAATTGCAAGAAACTGTTTATACTATGCATTGGCCTTTACTATGTGTGCATGAATTGTTCTTTTATGACATGCTGATGCATAGGAAGAGAGTTATACTTCGTAATTACATGATATATGTTGCTTTGTGCTCACTACTAAATCACAAATCATTTTTAATTAGAATTGGCTTTGATATACCTTGGGATCTGGATGGATTCATTACTTGAGCACCTTATGCCTAGCTTAATGGCTTTAAAGAAAGCGCTGCAGGGAGACAACCCGGAAGTTTTAGAGAGTCATTTATTTCTGTTGAGTGCTTTTATATAGTTTAAAAACAAAAAAATAAAGAGGGGAACCCAAAACTTTTCAATAAGGAAAGTGAAAGTGAGATAGACAAGCATTATTGAAGTGGGGGATCTCCTTGAACTTTGTTCATGCTCACGGAAACTTTGTGAATCATGATTACAGAAACTTTTCAAAAAAAATAATTATCCCCTTGTACAATTCCATTGTATTATAAAAATAATGTGCCAAGATTTTCCTTTAGGATGTTTACATTGCTTGTTGGTTTGTGCGGTGCAGAACAGAAACTTTGGCTGTAGTGCGCGATTTTACATTTTTTACTGGAACGTCAAACGGTTCTGAAACATTTTGCACTGTATTTCTATAATAATTTTTTATTTTTCCTAATTTTTTCAGAATATTTGGAGTACCGGAAGTATGGTGAATGTTCAGATTACTACAGACTGTCCTGTTTAAGACAGATTCTGTTTTTGATGCATAGTTTGCTTGTTTTGATGAAACTATCGATTTCTATCAGTGGATTAAGCCATGGAAAATTTATATTACAGTAGCTACAATGCAAAAACAAAATATTAATTAGTTTGCAATAGTACTTAGAGTAGTGATTTGCTTTATTATACTAATGGATCATACCGAACTTTCTGTTAAGTTTTGTGTGATTGAAGTTTTCAAGTTTTGGGAGAGATCACGATGGATGAAGGAATAAGGAGTGGCAAGAGCCTAAGCTTGGGGATGCCCTAGGCACCCCAAGGAAATATTCAAGGACTCCCAAGCAACCAATCTTGGGGATGCCCCGGAAGGCATCCCCTCTTTCTTCTAACAATCATCGGTAATTTTACTTGGAGCTATATTTTTATTCGTCACATGATATGCGTAAATCTTGGAGCGTCTTTTGCATTTAGTTTTCACTTTTCTTTGATGCACCATGCTGGTATGAGATAGTCCTTGGTTGATTTATAGAATGCTCATTGCACTTCACTTATATGTTTTCAGTATGGCTTTATAGAATGCTTCATGTGCTTCACTTATATCTTTTGAAGTTTGGATTGCCTATTTCTCTTCACATAGAAAACCGCCATTTGTAGAATGCTATTTTGCTTCACTTATATTTGTTAGAGCATGGGCATATATTTTGTAGAAAGAATTAAACTCTCTTGCTTCACTTATATCTATTTATAGAGTTGACAGGAATTGGTCATTCACATGGTTAGTCATTAAATCCTACATAAAACTTGTAGATCACAGAATATGATATTTTGATTCCTTGCAATAGTTTTGTGATATAAAGATGGTGATATTAGAGTCATGCTAGTGGGTAGTTGTGGATTGTAGAAATACTTGTGTTGAAGTTTGTGATTCCTGTAGCATGCACGTATGGTGAATCGTTATGTAACGAAGTTGGAGCATGAGGTATTTATTGATTGTCTTCCTTATGAGTGGCGGTCGGGGGCGAGCGATGGTCTTTTCCTACCAATCTATCCCCCTAGGAGCATGCGCGTAGTACTTTGTTTCAATGACTAATAGATTTTTGCAATAAGTATGTGAGTTCTTTATGACTAATGTTGAGTCCATGGATTATACGCACTCTCACCCTTCCATCATTGCTAGCCTCTTCGGTACTGTGCATTGCCCTTTCTCACCTCGAGAGTTGGTGCAAACTTCACCAGTGCATCCAAACCTCGTGATATGATTCGCTCTATCACACATGAGCCTCCTTATATCTTCCTCAAAATAGCCACCATACCTACCTATTATGGCATTTCCATAGCCATTCCGAGATATATTGCCATGCAACTTCCATCATCTTCATATACATGACTTGAGCATTTCTTGTCATATTGCTTTGCATGATCGTAAGATAGCTAGCATGATGTTTTCATGGCTTGTCCGTTTTTTGATGTCATTGCTACGCTAGATCATTGCACATCCCGGTACACCGCCAGAGGCATTCATATAGATTCATACTTTGTTCTAGATATCGAGTTGTAAATATTGAGTTGTAAGTAAATAGAAGTGTGATGATCATCATTATTAGGACATTTTCCCATGTGAGGTTATCAAAATAAAAGTGGCCAAAGAAGCCCCCCAAAAAAAGAGAGTCCAAAGAAGCCTAAAAAAAGAAAAAAATGAGAAAAAATGAGAGAAAAAGAGAGAAGGGACAATGTTACTATCCTTTTACCACACTTGTGCTTCAGAGTAGCACCATGTTCTTCATATAGAGAGTCTCTTGAGTTATCACTTTCATATACTAGTGGGAATTTTCATTATAGAACTCGGCTTGTATATTCCGATGATGGGCTTCCTCAAATGCCCGAGGTCTTCATGAGCAAGCAAGTTGGATGCACACCCACTTAGTTTCCAGTTTGAGCTTTCATACACTTATAGATCTTAGTGCATCTGTTGCATGGCAATCCCTACTCCTCGCATTGACATCAATTGATGGGCATCTCCATAGCCCGTTGATTAGCCGTGACGATGTGAGACTTTCTCCTTTTTTTGTCTTCTCCACACAACCTCCATCATCATATTCTATTCCACCCATAGTGCTATGTCCATGGCTCACGCTCATGTATTGCGTGAAAGTTGAAAAGGTTTGAGAACATCAAAAGTATGAAACAATTGCTTGGCCTGTCATCGGGATTGTGCATGATTTGAATATTTTGTGTGGTGAAGATGGAGCATAGCCAGACCATATGATTTGTAGGGATAACTTTCTTTGGCCATGTTATTTTGAAAAGACATGATTTATTTATTAGTATGCTTTAAGTACTATTGTCTTAATGTCAAATTATAGACTATTGCTTTGAATAACTCATGTCTTAATATTCATGCCATGATTAGATTACATGATCAAGATTATGCTAGGTATCATTCCACATCAAAAGTTATCTTTTTATCATTTACCTACTCGAGGAAGAGCAGGAATTAAGCTTGGGGATGATGATACGTCTCTGTTGTATCTATAATTTTTGATTGTTCCATGCCAATATTCTACAACTTTCATATACTTTTGGCAACTTTTTATACTATTTTTGAGACTAACATATTGATCCATTGCCCAGTGCCAGTTCCTGTTTGTTTCATGTTTTTTGTTTCGTAGAAAATCCATATCAAATGGAGTCCAAATGGGACAAAAACCGATGGAGATTTTTTTTTTGGAATATATGTGATTTTTGGGAAGAAGAATCAATGCGAGACCATGCCCGAGGGGGCACGAGGCAGGGGGCGCGCCCCATGGGGTCAGGCACGCCCTGGGACCTCGTGGCCACCCCATAAGGTGGTTGGTGCCCTTCTTTCTCCACAAGAAAGCTAATATCCGGATAAAAATCGTTTCCAAATTTCAGCCCAATCGGAGTTACCGATCTCCAGGAATATAAGAAACGGTGAAAGGGCAGAATCAAAAACACAGAAACAGAGAGAGACAGAGAGACAAATCCAATCTCGGAGGGGCTCTCGCCCCTCCCATGTCATGGAGACCAAGGACTAGAGGGGAAACCCTTCTCCCATCTAGGGAGAAGGTCAAGGAAGAAGAATAAGAAGGGGGCTCTCTCCCCCTCTCTTCCGGTGGCGTCGGAACACCGCCGGGGCCATCATCATCACTGCAATCTACACCAACAACTTCACCGCCATCATCCCCAACTCTTCCCACCTCTATGCAGCGGTGTAACCCCTCTTTTACCCGCTCTAATCTATACTTAAACATGTTCTCAACGCTATATATTATTTCCCAATGATGTATGGCTACCCTATGATGTTTGAGTAGATCTGTTTTGTCCTATGGGTTAATTGATGATCATGATTGGTTTGAGTTGCATGTTTTATTATTGGTGTTGTCCTATGGTGCTCTCCATGCCGCGCAAGCGTGAGGGATCCCCGTTGTAGGGTTTGCAATATGTTCATGATTTGCTTATGGTGGGTGGCGTGAGTGATAGAAACACAGACCCGAGTAAGTAGGTTGTTTGCGTATGGGAATAAAGAGGACTTGATGCCTTACAATGTTATGGTTGGGTTTTACCTTAATGATCTTTAGTAGTTGCGGATGCTTGCTAGAGTTCCAATCATAAGTGCATATGATCCAAGAAGAGAAAGTATGTTAGCTTATGCCTCTCCCGCAAATAAAATTGCAATAATGATTACCGGTTTAGTTATCGATTGCCTAGGGACAAATAACTTTCTTGTGTGACAACAAGCTCTCTACTAAAACTAACTTAGTTGTGTCTTCATCTAAACATCCCCTACTTTTTATTTACACGCTCTTTATTATCTTGCAAACCTATCCAACAACACCTACAAAGTACTTCTAGTTTTATACTTGTTCTAGGTAAAGCGGACGTCAAGCGTGCGTAGAGTTATATCGGTGGTCGATAGAACTTGAGGGAATATTTGTTCTACCTTTAGCTCCTCATTGGGTTTGACACTCTTACTTATCGAAAGAGGCTACAATTGATCCCTATACTTGTGGGTTATCAATCTTGAAGACCTTCCGAAGCGATTCTTCTTGGTGAACTTCTGGAACTTTCTCACAAGCATTGCTAGCTCTTTGCCAATGTCTTCAGGATCATCAGAACTACAGTCAGATTTTTTTCAGATGAGGAAACAGCTTTTTCCTTCAAAGCACGGGATCGTCCATAGTTGGGGCCATAGATATCTCTCTTCTCAAATAGCTAAAACTCATGTGTGTTGAGCCTCTCAAGTATGTCAGGCGGATTGAGATCTCTGAAGTCAGGGTGTTCTTGAATCATCAGGGCCAAAGTGTCAAATGAGCTATCAAGTGATCTCAGTAGCTTCTTCACAATTTCATGCTTGGTGATCTCAATGGCGCCGAGTGTGCGAAGCTCATTTGTGATATCAGTGAGGCAGTCAAATGTGAGCTGGACATTCTCATTCTCTTGAATCGATTGAAGAGATTGTGAAGCACATCTATTCTTGAGTCTCTCTATGTTGAGACGCCTTCGTTGACCTTGGATAACTAGTCCTAGACTAGCTTCACAGTTTCCAAAGCACTCACACGGCCATATTGTCCTTTGGTCAGATGACCACAGATGATGTTCTTGGCGGTTGAGTCCAGTTGCGCGAACCTCTTGACATCAGCAGCGGTGACGCCTTCACCGACTTTGGGAATGCCAGTCTTGACGACATACTAGAGGTCGATGTCAATGGCTTCAAGATGCATGCTCATCTTGTTCTTCCAGTAGGGGTAATCAGTGCCATCAAAGACGGGGCATGCAGCAAAGACCTTGATTATCCTTGTAGTCGACATAGCTAAAACTCCAGGTGGTTAAACCGAATCACACAGAACAAGGGAGCACCTTACTCTGATACCAATTGAAAGGGCTAGTATCGACTAGAGGGGGGTGAATAGGCGATTTTTATGAAAGTCTTCAAATATGCAAGGTCTTCAAAGACAGACAATCAAATTGAACCTATATGATATGCAGCGGAAGATAAACTACACTAGGAAGACTATAGTCAAGTAAGCAATATAATGAAAGCATGAAGGCTAATAGCAGCTAGGTACAACAGATCAGAATGGAAGATAGTATGAAGCCAAACAGGTAATAGTATTCGCACAGAGAAGTCAAACAGATCAGGCAAACAAGCAATGGCTTTACGATGACAAACTGAAATGTAAAGGTGGTAGGGGATAGAACCAGTAGCTTAGTGAAGACAAGGATTTGGTAGAGCAATTCCAGTTGTTGTGACAACTGTACGTCTGGTTAGGGAGGCTGAGATTGAACTCAGAAGACCACGTCTTCACCTTATTCCCCTTGAGCTAAGGACACACAGTCATTTCCCAATCACTTTGGTAAGTCTTCAAGGTAGACTTCCAAACCTTCATAGACTCTGTTCACCGACGATCCATAATGACTCTTGGATCCTCATAACATGATGCCTAACCGGCTGGAGGATGCACAGTCCTCAAGTGTAACAAGTCTTCAGGTCACATGGACAGAAAGACTTCAGTGATGCCTAACACTCTTTGGCTCTGGGTCTTTTGGGCTTTATCCTCGCAAGGATTCTCTCTCTCAAAGGCTTCGAAGGTGGGTTGCTCTCAATCGATAAAAGTCATGCACTAACTCTGAGCAGCCACTAATTTGTGGTGGAGGGGGTGGGCTATTTATAGCCAGCGGGCAACCCGGCATGATATGTCCGAAATGACCATGGGTCACTGCAGTGGAATTGTCATGGCAGATGTCCTAGTGTGAGGACTTAGTCGTGGAGCCATCGCAATGAGGTTAGCTTAAAGGGGTTAATCAGGACAAAGGACGCGAGGAGTTTATACTGGTTCGGCCCCTTACGGTGAAGGTAAAAGCCTAATCCAGTTGTAGGTGCCATTGCTAGGGTTTCGATGAACGGGGAGCGAATACGCTTGACCCGGCTCTCGATCTGTTGATTCTTGTCCTAAGCCACCGCTGGGTAGTCCCCTTATATACACGGGTTGACGCCCTGTGGCCTATAGAGTCCCGGCCGGCTTATACAACGTATCCGGCTCGGTGACCCTTCGTTCCTACCTTACAAAATAAGTATACATACATGGCGGTTTATATCCGTGGGCCTTAAGCCGCCTTCGGGTTTGGCCCTCTACAAAGTCTATCTATGAACCACCATATGCTTCTTGGGCTTCATTGAGATGAATCGTCATAGGGATGACCCTGTCCCTCCTAGGCGGGTTATACTTAATAGTTATATCCCCAACATTAGGCCCCAGGTTGACTTGAACTTGTTCATGTCAATCTTCAATCACTTAGAAAAATCCTTCCTCCTCTTATTGTGAAGTATTGTGACCCGCCATGACGTCGTGTTCGAAAGTTGCGATAACCCAACATGACGTCATCTGCAATTAATGTTATATAGAATCCAAATCTTAATTAATCTCTTTCTTTACTGACTCTCCGAAAATTAAGGCACCCGTGTCGACACATATCCATTTTACTGTTCCTCGATTCCCGCGCCTGCCGTTTGTACTTCCAAGCCTATAAATAGGGACACGGAGTCACCTTCCATTCTTCTCCTTTCCCTTCTCACCTTCTTCCTCCTCGCGATGCATCCACTCGCACGAGCTCCGCCGCCGTCAACCTTCATCCTCGACCTCAACTACGGCCGCTGCATCACCCTGATCAGACCAGATAACCGCGGTGCCACTCCACTGCCCTAACAACATCAGTAAGCCATCCCTTCTTTCGTCATAGATCTACCATTAGGTCTCATCGGTGTTCGTCGGTGTTCGTCGCTGCCCTACTTTCTCTTTGTTTTGATCCATGGATTAGATCCGAAAACCACATGAATCTTGTGCGGTAGTAGTTTTAGCACTTGTTTTTAATACTAGAATATATCCTCACCACAACAGATCTCTTCTAGGGCTCCTCTGCTTTTCCACTGTCGCCTCTATATATTTTGAATTTATTCCCTTTTCTGGACAGCGATAGATCCAAATTTATAGCCTCAATCCATAGAACCTGTTTGTCCTAATACTTAGCAAATTTTTACTCTTGGTAGATCTTGAATGCCCTTAGTCATGGCAGCTTATTCTGCCAGTTTATCGTTACTTCATATATCATTAGCCCTTACTTAAGCCGCCATTCTGAACATGCATTGCAATTGTTGACTTGTATCCCACCAATTAATTTGAGCCGACAAATTATTCTTGTCTTTAGGTTGTCCTTTCGCCATGCCGCCCAAGACAATTATGACCTGTAATTGGGTTCCTTCCACCGTTACTGAGAGCACCTTGAAGGATTTTGTCACCATTGGATATTTGCCGGATAAGAGTGTCATACATTACCATGCTCCTGACCCGGGTGAAGAGAGACCTCAGCCAAAGGACGGTGAAGTTATCGTATTTACTGATCATATGAACCGGGGCTTCTCGCCACTCGACTCTAAGTTCTTTAGAGATATCCTGCACTTCTTCAAGCTCCATCCGCAAGACATTGGACCCAATTCCATATCAAACATCTATAACTTACAAGTCTTTTGTGAGGTATACCTTCAAGAAGAGCCTAGTGTTGAGCTTTTCAGGGAATACTTCTACCTGAACCGGCAGAATGAGTTCACAAATGGGCCCAGCTTGGAACTTGGCGGGATTTCAGTTCAACACAGACGAGATGAAATCTTCCCTCAAGTAGCTCTGCCAAGCCATCTGAAGGACTGGAACCAAACATGGTTCTACTGCAAAGATATCTCATCGTCTGATGAAAATCTGTTGCCGGGTTATCGTGCTGAGCGTCTCGACTCAAATTACCAACTCCTTGATAAACTTACCGCCGCCGAATGCAAGAAACGTGTCCCTATAATCAGAAAAGTTCAAGCCTTGCTAGGAAACGGCTTAACTGGAGTTGACTTAATCCGCTGCTGGGTCGCATGGTGGATCATACCCTTAAGCCACCGATCCGGCTTGATGTGTACATATACCGGAGGAACAGATGATCCCTTACGCCATAGCTCTCTATGACTAACTGAAGAGGGCATCGTTGAGATGGCCACCACGCTTGTAAATAGCAAATATGAAGACTGCAACAAAGTGGGTTTGAATCCTTTCTACAAGCTTAACCCGGCGCCAGAGGTAAATCCTTTGATTTCTTTTTTCCTTCAACACTTAAACATTGCATGAACTCCAATATGTTATCCTTCCACAGGCTAAATCTGATTTCTGGAAGGCCAAATATGACCATGAGGCTGCCAAAAAGGCTAAAGCTGTTGCGAGAGCTGCCAAAAAGACCATCAGGAGGTCTAGGAAGAAACCAAGCGCCTCTGAATTGCTGAAGCTGGATGAAACCTCTGAGTTAGAGGTAGCCCTTGACTCTCTTGGCTTATTTTTTAACAACCTTATTGACACTGACTGTTGCCAGGATGACACGGGAGCCAGCCAAGCAGTCGAAGAAGAGGTAACTACTATTTCCTCCGACTCAGAACCTTTACCAAGGCAGAAACTTCGGCAGGTAACCCGGAAAGTAAGGTTTTCACACCCCTTGGCTTATTTAGATCCTCATTTTCTCTTAAAACGACAGCAACATGAGAGCCGCCGCCAGACCCGGACCGGTGGAGGTGAAGATTTATCCTCCGGTTTACCAAACACTCCTCGGAAACGCCAAAATGAGGTTCTTTTTTAACCTTAACTCTTGTATTTACCAGCGAGTTACTTTTGTTAACCACTCAATTTTGATTCCATCTTTGTAGGAGATTTCCTGTTCCTCCTCTGGCGATTCATCGCAGACTCAACTTGTAACACCCACGATGCGGCTATATCTCCCATGTGTCGGAGCACGACTTAGAGGCATAACCGCATGGTAGGCATGTCGCAAGAGGGGTAATCTTTACACATCCCATGTACTGAATAAGAACGGGATAAAGAGTTGGCTTACAATCGCCACTTCACACAATACATAAATATACCATACATCATCCAGAATACAATCAAGGTCCGACTACGGAACCAAAATAAAAGAAAGACCACCCCTAATGCTAGATCCCCGATCGCCCCAACTGGGCTCCACTACTGATCGAAAGGAAACGAAACAACACAACAAACACGATCTTCATCGAGCTCCCACTTGAGCTCAGTTGCGTCATCTGCACGGGCATCATCGGCACCTGCAACTGTTTGGAAGTATCTGTGAGCCACGGGGACTCAGCAATCTCACACCCGCGAGATCAAGACTATTTAAGCTTATGGGTAGGAAAGGGTAGTGAGGTGGAGCTGCAGCAAACACTAAGCATATATGGTGGCTAACATACGCAAATAAGAGCGAGAGGAGAAGCAACGCAGCAGTCGTGAACTAGAAGTGATCAAGAAGTGATCCTGAGACTACTTACGTTCAAACATAACTCCAAAACCGTGTTCAGTTCCCGGACTCCGTCGGAAAGAGACCATCACGGCTACACACGCGGTTGATTCATTTTAATTAAGTCAAGTGTCAGGTTTTCTACAACCGGATATCAACAAATTCCCATCCGCCCATAACCGCGGGCACGGATTTTGAAAGTTCAAACCCTGCAGGGGTGTCCCAGCTTAGCCCATCACAAGCTCTCACGGTCAACGAAGGATATTCCTTCTCCCAGGACAACCCGATCAGACTCGGAATCCCGGTTACAAGACATTTCGACAATGGTAAAACAAGACCAGCAAGACCACCCGTTGTGCTGACAAATCCTGATAGGAGCTGCACATATCTCGTTCTCAGGGCACACCGGATAAACTAAGCGTACAGGAACCAACATAACCCAAGTTGCCAAGGGACGGCCCCGCACGGTGCTCTAGTTTGGACCAACACTCAGAGGAGCACTGGCCCGGGGGTTTAATATAAAGATGACCCTTGAGTCTGCAGAACCCAAGGGAAAAAGGCTTAGGTGGCAAATGTTAAAACCAAGGTTGGGCCTTGCTGGAGGAGTTTTATTCAAAGCAAACTGTCAAGGGGGGCCCATAACACCCAACCGTGTAAGGAACGCAAAATCAAGGAACATAACACCGGTATGACGGAAACTAGGGCGGCAAGAGTGGAACAAAACACCAGGCATAAGGCCGAGCCTTCCACCCTTTACCAAGTATATAGGTGCATTAAAGTAAACAAGATATAATAATAATGATATCCCAAACGATATCCATGTTCCAACATGGAACAAACTCCATCTTCACCTGCAAGTAGCAACGCTATAAGAGGGGCTAAGCAAAGCGGTAACATAGCCAAACAACGGTTTGCTAGGAAAGGTGGGTTAGAGGCTTGACATGGCAATATGGGAGGCATGATATAGCAAGTGGTAGGTATCGCGGCATAGCAATAGAGCGAACAACTAGCAAGCCAAGATAGAAGTGATTTCGAGGGTATGTTCATCTTGCCTGAGATCCCGCAAGGAAGAAGAACGAGTCCATGAAGAAGACAAACGGACGTAGTCGAACGAATCCTCACAACTCCAGAACGTAACCGAAGCTAATGAGAGAAGCAACCCGGAAAGAAGCAAACAACATAGTAAACAACCATCACATAAACATGGCATAATGCACAACCAAGTATGATGCATGTCCGGTTTAATGATTCATAGCATGGCAAAGTGCACAAGCAAAACTACAAGTTAAGTGGAGCTCAATATGCAACGAGTTGCATATTGACGAAACACCACAAGGCTTATTTAGTTCTCTCCCGTTTATGTACCCAACAATATTAAATGTTGTTAAACATGGCAAGAGGAGAAGCATAAAGAAATTATCTATTTAGGCAAGTTTAAATGAGGCCGGAACGCCAAACAACAATTCCGGGAAAACCCCATATGCATTTAGCAATTTAAGGCAAACAACAATTTTAAACATTTTAAATGTTGTTAACATGGATGCGGATGATATATGCAAGTTTTAAGCAATATTTATGAAAATATTGATAAGAGCATTTTATGAAGCATTAGTCATCGTGGCGGAAACGAAAGGGGTGCCACGGCAACGAATCCAAAAATGGTGCCACGACAATGAATCCGAAAATGGTGCCACATCAACGAATCCAAAAATGGTGCCACGGCAACATATCGGTTTCCGGTAACTCGATTGAGATGCCAGTGCAAAAGGAAGTGTGACGGGAGCGTCTCATGCAAGATGATGGGGTGATCCCGGTTACCGGGTTCCAACGGGTGGATGGCATGGCAACGAGGAGGAACAACTAACATTCATGGGCGAATACAACATCTAAACATGCATCTCAAACAACACAGGCATTCGTTCACGGGCGTCGTTCCGGTGGTTATACCTTCGATGCATGCGTTTCGGGCGGAACGAGTTCGTAGTGGAAATAGTCGTTCACGGGTCGTCGAGGGAAGTAGTGGTTCACATTCGTTTTCGGAGAGGTACTTGACGAATCCAAGGTTTCCGAGGGCGACGGTAGTAGAACTTGGCAAATCCGAGTTCTTCGGAGGTCGTCATCGAACTTGGTCAAATACACGATGTGGGTAGACGTTCACTCGACGGCCTTTGGTGACGGTAGTTGTACACGGGTCTTCGGCCATGGAAGTAGTCGTACACGTTTTCGTAGAGGTTCGGGGACAACGACACGGAACTTGACATCCACGGGGTCTTGGCGGGTCGACGATAGTGGTTCACGTTTTGTAGTCGTTCGAGTCATCGGTGGTCCATGTGGTCGAACTTGGTGCATCCGAATGGTACTTGGTGAATCCCCGTAGTCGAACTTGGTGGCCTTGACGAACCGAAGTGGTAGTAGGCAAAAAAACACGGTCACGGTAGTCCCCGGAGATGTAGTTTCGTGTACAGAACTTGACAGGTCAGGAGATCTCGGGAAGGAAGGAGCTCGGTTCATGCCAAGGTCGCGGAGAGGCCAGCCATGGCATTCCTGATAGGCGGGCGAGGCAGCGCAGACTTCTGGAGGACCACGGGCGCGCGAGGAGGCAAGATGGTGAAGCGGCAGCGCAGGAACGGCGGCTCCGGCGTGGGGCTGCCGGGATCTCGTCAGAGACATGGCCAGAGGCGGGCGGCGCGGCTTCCTGAGGAGCCTAGGGCGGCCATGTAGTAGAGGGAGGCGCAGGCAGGAGGAGGCGCTGAGGCGGACGGGTGAGAGGACGGCCATGCCGGCGCTGGTCGCCGGCATCAGGCTGCGTGGCCTGCGGGCAAGCAGCGAGGGCGAGGAGGCAGTCCCAGATGCGTGGAAGGGCAGCAAGGCGTCGGGTCGCGCGCGGGCGGCCTTCCTGATGGAGCTCGGCGGCGGAGGAGGCATGGGACGCGCGGCGGCGAGGGTGCGTGGCCATGGGGATCGGGATCCCCCTCCTAGTCGCGCTGAGAGGGAGGGAGGAAGCGAGAGGAGGGAGGAGCGAGAGGAAGAGGGAGGTTGGTGGCGCTAGTGGGAGAAGGAGGCGGGGCATCGAGGGAGAGATGCGGTGCGAGCGAGAGAAGGTGGGGATCGAGCGTGGCTCTGTGGCGGCGGGGTGGCGACGAGGGAGAGATGGGATCGGGCATGGAGAGGATTAGGTTTAGGATTAGGTGGGAATTAATTGGTCGGCCCAGTGGGAAGGGCGTCGGCTGGGCCTTGGCCAACTGGTGCGGCTGCTGGGCTCCCACTCACCTTACTACTCGTCTATTGCCCAGAAAAGAAAAAAAACCACAAAGGAAAAAGAAAAAGAAAGGAAGGGTGGATACAGGATTTGGGCATGGAGATAAATTGCCTGGGCTCGCAAAAATGCTCTTGTTCCGAGAAAAAATGGAGTGGGCAAGATTGAAAGATGTAATTCAAACTCATTTGAATTTAATTCAAATGGTTTTGAACTAGGATTTGGTTTTAGAAGTGTCCAAAAATGTTCGGATTCTTGGTGGAGTCCGAAAAATGACGAAAGGACATATGGCAAAGTTAGAGGCCAAGAGTTGTGATAACTAAAGCATTGGGATTTTGCAAGTGTGTTATGGTGAATTTCAAATTAAAGAAATATTGAATATAGCTCCCTACTATCGGGAGGATATGTTTTAAAGAGAAACCACCATGTGAATTCCCTCGATTTAAATAGATCGAAAGATCTATGCAATTTATTTAGTTGAGTTGAGATGCAAACATTAATGACATGATGGCATGATGACATGATATGAAATGCATGACATGAACAGAATACAAAATGAAGACAAAACCCAACCACGAAGGAATAACATATCGCATCTCCGGAAAAGGCAAGATTCGGAGTACAAATATGGAAAGATGCATCCGGGGCGTTACACAACTGCCGGCTTCCAAGACTGCCCCTGGGTAATAATAAGTATCTTTCTTCTGTACCTTTATATCTTTATCATTATACTGACTTGTCCAAATTCTTTTTAGCAGTCAAGCAAAACCCAACAAGAAATCAAAGGCAACAAAGCCGACCAAGGGTCCGAAAGCCACTGAACCGGAACAGCCAACCATTGCACCAGAACATCCTGAACAGCCAGAAGATCCTGCTCTCAATGCTCAACCTGAAATACCTGAGCCGTCTGTTGACGAAATCACTATTGATCCGTCAAGTATTGAACCGTCAAGCTCAGCTAAACCGCCAGAGACTAATGGTGATGATGTTTTAATTACTGGCACCGGATTTACTGAACCGGGGAATCCAACTGTACTAGCGAGACACTCTGCCAAACAAGAAGTCATGGAAAGATGGAAAGTGAGGTTTCGTGTCTCCCGCTATGCTCAACTAAGTACTAGTGAAGTATTATCTGGTTATGTCAGTCAAGTGCATTCCAGCCGTGACTTGGAGATTGAAATGGTTAAACAAATGCACCAGAAGTATGAGGTACGTCATCCGGCTTATATATATATATATATATATATATATATATATATATATATATTTCTGTCCTAGATTTCCTCCAAGTCCGGTTTAAAAACTTAAACCGGATGCTGATGACAGCATAACTTTGCATTTGTAGTCCCCAAGGGCTGGAGAACCGGTCCTATTAATCATTGTGTAAAAGAACAGAACTTAACTGTAGTGCCCCCATGAGTCGGCTGGGACTGTCAACAGCACACCTTGCTCATCCTTAGGAAGAAACAAGCAATATGCATTAGCCCCCAAGTACCAAGTGTTGTTGCTTGCAAAGCACTTAGGACTTTTAGAAAGAGCCGATTCCTTTGAAAAATTGCGTTGACAGACATTAGCCCCCAAGTGCCAAGTGTTGTTGCTTGCAAAGCACTTGGGACTTGTATTGTTGTAATCCGCCATGAAACTTGACGAACTTGTGTTGTATGCGGGCTGCTACCACTGAATTGGAAACTCAACTGTCCGAGGACAAGACCCGCTGGCGGCTCAGGAGACTGAGACCAAAAAGGCTGAATCAAAATTTCAGTTTAGTGTGTCTGAAGCCAAAGATTGAAGATCGGCTTTACTACGGACAAAGAGGCTTGGACTAAGGAAAAGACTGCCCTCATTCAGCATGCTGAGAAAGCAGAGGCGGCTCTTGAAGAAGTGACCACTGAACTCACCGGTTTAAAGAATCGTGTGTCTCAGATGGTTTCTGCTATCTTTGGTGAGTCAGCTTGTTATTTATCCAAAGGAAGTATTTGTTGTCATAATGTATGCTGCCCCTTAACCAATTTGTTTACACTTTTTCAGGTCCCGGGAGCAGTAATCTGAGCCAAGACACACTAGTGAAGCTCAAGGCGTTTTATACGCTTGTTGAGCAATTATACACTGGAGCTCAACGGACTCTCGCTACTATCTCCCAAAAAAATCAAGGACCAAATCTGTTAAGTGATGTCTTAAAGAAACTCTCCATCTTACCCACCAGGTTTCAGGAAATCAAATGGTCTTATGCTAGAGCCGGAGCTGTAACAGCCTTGAGCCGTGCCAAAGCCTGGGTACTTGAACTAGACCCGACAGAAGTAGCTAGCGGGTATCCTAGTCTCAAGGAAGAGGGAACCTCTTTTGACCAACAAGACTTTGTTGCCTGTGTCAAAGAGATTCACCCACATGCAACAATCATTGCTGAAGAGACCAACCTCACCAAGTTCAGTCGGGTTACGATGCAGATAATCAGAAGATGTCGACTCCTTCGTATAAAGTGATGGACTTAATTCCGCCCATTCGTAAGCACACTTTCGCCCCTGATATTGATCCATCTGATCTGATTGACAACGAAGCTGAATTCGTCGCCTTGCGTGGCTTTGACTGGTCCAAACCCAACTTCCAGACAGTGGAGGAGGAAGATGAACCGGCAAGGGATGAATCGCAACCTTCGAGTCAGCCAGGCCAAGATTCATGAACCGGGGCCGGTTTATCATCTGCTGATAGTGAGACTTAAAAACAATTATCCTTTTTGGCACCAAGCGCCTTGTAATAGGCTAGCTTTAAACTCTTATTCTGCTATGCCATCGTGCATATTTTGCTGTTCATGATACTATTTATCCGCCATGCGAAGATATGCCATATATGCTTTATGATATTATCAATTTTGAATATGTTCCTGCATATAACAGGTGAAAAGTGTCATGGCGGTTTACCGCTGGACGGGTTATAATGCCCCGATATGAACTATCATAATTTATAACCAAGGCTGGACTGAATAATAACCATATATGATTAAAAATATGTCATACCTGTGATATTTGATCACACTTGTTGGTTTACCAAGCCAATGTAGTAAGGGCGATAACCCAAAATTTTGAGCACCGGTAATTATCAGAGATTGCCGGCTTATGAACAAAGCCGGACCGGGTTAATAAACACCGGATATTATCTTTATTTCATACTGGCGACTTATAGTCGAAAACCAGGTCGGGTTAATAAACACCGAATATTATCTCATACTGGCGACTTATAGTCAAAACCAGGTCGGGTTAATAAACACCGGTGATTTATAATCATAAAGCTTTATAAGTCTTATCAAATAAACCTCAAAAAGAAAGAAACTATCAAATAAAAAACCAATGAGAAACGAGGCTTTTCATGGGCTGACAGGCCGAAAAACAAGGCTTTTCATGGGCTGCCAGCCCACTGAGTTAAAACGTTTTACAAACCTTATAAGATGGACCTCACATTAACCAATCATCGTTTTAACTTTGACAAGTTCAGGGTCGCATAAGATTGACTTGTCAAACGTTTGGCGGGTCATTCCAGGATTACCTGGGCGGAGTGGCTTACTTAAAAAGGTAGGATAACCGGGGTTTAGGTGAATACACCTGGCTTCCAAGCCTGGCTTTTAAGCCTGTTACAAGGGTTATACAAACTCTTTATTCTTTAGAACAAAAAAGCCCCCAAGCTATATTTTGAGCTGTGCTCAAGGGGCAGCTATGTTTGAGTTGTGTTGTTGCAACAGACTCTCTTTGGTCCCTTTAACCTGGGTAGCAAGCCCCCAAGTTTTTTTATGTGGCCTATAAGCCGGATCAAAGGGTAATCATAACTTTGTTGTATAAAGCAGAAGCCCCCATGTGACCAAAAACTCATTATTTAAAGAGGAAAAAACGACAGAGGCCCTGCTTTAGCAGGGATGCCAGCTTTATTATATTGATCATAATATATACATTGTCAAAATATGTACATTGGAAGAGCCAGTTGCTCAAGTGTAGTAAGGCCTAAGGTGAGCAATATTCCAGGGCCGGCGGGTCTCTTCCTCCGACATGCGTGAGTCCTTGTGGTCTCGAACATCGATAAGGTAGTATGACCCGTTGTTCAGATTCTTGCTGACCACAAAGGGTCCTTCCCAAGGTGGGGATAAATTGTGCATATCAGTCTGATCCTGGATAAGCCGGAGCACCAGATCATCTTCTTGGAAAGTTCTGGTTTTAACCCGGCGGCTGTGATAACGGCGCAAATCTTGCTGGTAAATCGCCGAACAAGCCGCTGCGGTGTCACGCTCCTCATCCAACAGGTCAAGTGCTTCCTGGCGTGCTTTTTCATTGTCAGCTTCAACATAAGCCGCCACACAAGGTGAGTCATGACGGATGTCACTAGGGAGAACTGCCTCTGCTCCGTAAACCATGAAGAAACGTGTGTATACCGTAGATCTGTTAGGGGTGGTATTGATGCTCCATAACACGGAAGGTCACTCCTCCACCCAACAACCCGGCGTCCTCTGCAGGGAAACCATAAGGCAGGGCTTGATGCCTTTCAAGATCTCTTGATTGGCTCTCTCAGCTAGACCATTAAGCTGAATGTGCTCACGTTGACAAAATTCTTCCATAGCACCTTTAGAGAGATTAGTGCCATTGTCTGTTATGATGCTGTGTGGAAAGCCAAAATGGAAGATCACCTTCTTCATGAATTGAACCGTCGTTGCTGCATCACACTTACTAACTGGCTCTGCCTCTACCCACTTAGTGAACTTATCAACTGCCATGAAAAGGTGGGTCTTCTTATCCTTGGATATTTTGAAAGGTCCAACCATATCAAGCCCCCAAACTGCAAACGGCCAAGTAATTGGAATCATCCTCAATTCTTGAGTCGGCACATGAGCTTGTCGTGAAAATTTCTGACATCCATCACACCTGCGGACCAGGTCCTCCGCATCAGCATAAGCTGTTAGACAATAAAACCCATGAAGAAAAGCTTTAGCCACAAGAGATTTTGAACCGGCATGATGACCACAGTCTCCTTCATGAATCTCACGCAAGATATCACAGCCCTCCTCTGGAGAGACACAGTGTTGAAACGCCCCTGTGACACTGTGATGATGTAGCTCTCCATTAACAATTGTCATTGACTTAGACCACCGGGTTATCTGCCTGGCTAAGGTTTCATCCTCAGGTAACTTGCCTCGGGCCATATAAGCCAAATAAGGGACTGTCCAATCCAGAATTACATGAAGAGCCGCCACCAACTGAGCCTCCGGGTCAGGAATAGCCAAATCCTCCTCTGTAGGTAAGTTGACCGACGGGTTATGCAAAATGTCAAGAAAAACATTAGGTGGAACTGGCTTACGTTGAGAACCCAACCGGCTTAAAGCATCCGCCGCTTCATTTTTCCTCCGATCAACATGCTCAACTTGATAACCCTTGAAGTGACCAGCAATAACATCCACCACTCGTCGATAAGCCACCATGAGTGGATCCTTGGAATCCCAATTACCAGAGACTTGCTGAGCCACCAAATCTGAGTCACCAAAGCACCTAACCCAGCTTAAGTTCATTTCCTTAGCCATCCGAAGACTGTGGATCAAGGCCTCATATTCAGCTGCATTGTTAGTGCAAGGAAACATCAAACGGAGAACATAACAGAATTTATCACCTCGAGGGGAAGCAAACACAACTCCAGCCCCCGAGCCCTCCAATTGCCTGGATCCATCAAAGTGAATAGTCCAATACATGTTATCTGGTTTTTCCTCAGGCATCTGCAGCTCTGTACAGTCATTGATGAAATCCACCAACGCTTGAGACTTGATGGCCGTGCGAGGCATATATTTCAAACCGTGAGGACCAAGCTCAATAGCCCACTTGGCTACCCAACCCGTGGCTTCCCTGTTTTGAATGATGTCCCCTAAAGGAGCAGAACTTACCACAGTGATAGGATGACCCAGAAAATATTGCTTAAGCTTCCTACTAGCCATGAACACCCCATATACAAGCTTCTGTCAGTGCAGATATCTCTGCTTGGACTCAATAAGCACCTCACTAATGTAGTAAACCGGCCTTTGAACCGGATATTCCTTGCCTGCCTCCTTCCTTTCTACAACAATGGCTACACTGACAGCCCGGCTATTAGCAGCCACATATAACAACAAAGGCTCTTTATCAACTGGAGCAGCCAGAATAGGCGGCTCAGCCAGCTGTTTCTTTAAGTCCTCAAATGCTTCATTAGCGGCATCACTCCAGACAAAATTATCTATCTTTTTCATCATCTGATACAGAGGGATGGCCTTCTCACCCAACCGGCTTATGAACCGGCTTAACACTGCAATACGACCCGCTAGACGTTGCACATCATTGACACACGTCGTCTTAGCCAGAGAGGTGATGGCTTTGATCTTCTCTGGATTAGCTTCAATGCCCCTGTTAGACACCAAAAAACCCAAGAGCTTGCCTACCGGCACACCAAAAACACACTTGGTCGGGTTAAGCATCATTTTATAAACCCGGAGATTATCAAATGTTTCCTTCAAATCGTCTATCAATGTCTCCTTCTCTCTGGACTTCACCACAATATCATCCACATAAGCATGAACGTTGCACCCAATTTGATCATGAAGGCAATTTTGCACACATCTTTGATAAGTTCCCTGGGCACTTTTGAGCCCAAAGGGCATAGACACATAGCAGAAGGCTCCAAAGGGAGTTATAAAAGCTGTCTTCTCCTGGTCCTTAACTGCCATCTTGATCTCATGATAACCAGAATAAGCATCCAAAAACTCAAACGCTCATAACCTACCATAGCATCGATAATCTTGAAAGTGCTAGTTATCGACTAGAGGGGGGTGAATAGGCGATTTTTATGAAAGTCTTCAAAACATGGAAGTTCCGAAGACAATCAATAGAAATGAACCTATTAACATGCAGCGGAGAGTAGACTACACTAGGCAAGCCATAGTCAAGTATTCAATGAAGTGAAAGCACAAAGACTAATAGCAGCTAGGCAGTATGGATCAGGATGGAAGACAGTATGAAGCCAATCAGAGCAAGCAGTCACATAGTGAAGATAAATAGATAATGCAAACAGGCAATGACTTCACAAGGACCGACTGTAAATAAAGAGATGGAGAGGATAGAACCAGTTCCTTGTTGAAGACAATTATTTGTTGGACCAGTTCTAGTTGGTGTGACAACTGTACGTCTGGTTAGGGAGGCTGAGATTTAACTCAGAAGACTGTCTCTTCACCTTATTCTCCTTGAGCTAAGGACACCCAGTCCTCGCCCAATCACTCTGGTAAGTCTTCAAGGGAGACTTCCAAACCTTCACAGACTTCGTTCACCGGCGATCCACAATGACTCTTGGATGCTCAGAACGTGATGCCTAACCAGCTGGAGGATTCACAGTCCTCAAGTATAACAAGTCTTCAGATCACATAGACAGGAAGACTTCAGTAATGCCTAACACTCTTTGGCTCTGGGTGTTTAGGGCTTTGTCCTCGCAAGGATTTCTCTCTCAAAGGCTTCGAGGTGGGTTGCTCTCAAACGACAAAAGTCATGCATTAACTCTGAGAAGCCAACCAATTTATGGTGTAGGGGGTGGGCTATTTATAGCCACTAGGCAACCCGACCTGATTTGTCCGAAATGACCCTGGGTCACTAAGGAACTGACACATGTTCCAACGGTCAGATTTCAAACACACGCGGCAACTTTACTTGGGCTACAAGTAAAGCTGACTCATCTAGCTCTGGATAAGATTTGCTCTCATTGTCTTCACTCGAAGACATAGGATTTTGGTTAAGCATCACTTCAGTCACTCTGACTTTGTTCACTGGGACCCCACTTAACAGTACGGTGGTTCCTATGACTCAACAAAGAAGAAAAGGAAACAACGAAACAACTAAGTCTTCGCGCTCCATAGTCTTCACTCAATGTCTTCTCTTGTCATAGTCTTCAATGTGAATATCTTCACATACCACCTTTGTCTTCAATGTCTTCATACATTTTTAGGGGTCATCTCCGGTAGGAAAACCAAATCAATGAGGGACTACTACCTGTGTTATCCTGCAATTCTCACAAACACATTAGTCCCTCAACCAGGTTTGTCGTCAATACTCCAAAACCAACTAGGGGTGGCACTAGATGCACTTACAATCTCCCCCTTTTTGGTGATTGATGACAAACTGGTTGAAGTTTTCAATGGGGATAAAAGTATGTGAAATTGTAAAGGATTTAAGTATTGTCTTCGTAAGTAGCAGGAAGGCTCCCCCTGAAGATGTGCATATAAGTATTTTGCTTTTGAATGCAAATGCACATGGCAGGTTGTACTTGCGGAGCTCCTCTTCTACTTATGAAGACAATTCATCATGCATGAAAGGATAGAACAAAGATAATGACATGCATAATGAAAAATGGACGTCTGCAAAATGACTTCATGCGGAATTTATCGTCGCACATGCGGAATTTATCATCGCATCACATAGTGTCGAAAAAGGTAGCAGACGACCATCAAGTTTAAGTGTTACAACTCAAAACGAACCAAATGTTTCAAAAGCGAGAGTTGTAAGCACTTGGCAAATGTAGCAAAAGTAAAGAAACCACCCATATGGACCCGCTTGAAGACTATCAACTCATATGCTTCTCCCCCTTTTGTCAGTAATGACCAAAAAGGTTTGAAGACATAGAGCTTCTACTCGTTCCCATGAGGAGTAGGTGAAGCAGCAGGGTCGTCGTTGAGGTTCGGTGGTGCAGAAGAACTTGGTGCAGTGTCGACACACGCTGAAGTTGGAGGTGGTGAAGTAGCGTCATCTTGATCATCTATGACTCTGCCATTCACCGTTGCAGCTGAGGAGGAATAGTCAGAGTCTTCAAGTGAGGGAGTCCAACGCAAGTGAGCATTCCTTGGAGGAGTTGAGTCAAACTTGAATCTTTCTGTGAAGCCATCGTCTTGCAGATCAGCTTCAGCACTGAGTAATGTCAAGCTCTTCCAAGACCTCCGACAGGTTTCATGTGTAACAAAGGCATTCTTGGTGGCAGGATTGCGAATGCGGTTGACGTCCACCAAGAGGCTTCGCATCTGACGATTAAGCCAGTCATGATGCTTATCCTGTTTCTGATGTAGAGCGACGAGAAGCTCTCGATCATTGAGAACACGAGATCGCTTCCAAGGCCTTTGGGCAATGGTGCTTGCAGTGGCTTCAGTTTGGGTGCAAGGGGCACGTGTGTTGCCAGCCAAGGGATAAACACGAGAAACAGCCTGAACTCCTTCAATGGGCTGGGTGAAGCTTTGACGATCAACATTGTGAAGATAAACTGGCTCCTTTGCAGGCTCTGGGTAAATAGCTTCAACAGACAGATCAACCTATGGCAAGAATACGAGATGATTGCGCGCAGATGGCTGATAGTTGAAAGCAGAGTGAAGCTTGATAAGGCGCATTACCCATGGAGCATAGAACTTCAGACCAAAGATGTCAGAGCCAGATGTAGCCAACTGCCTGATGAAGAAGTCTTGAGCATTGAAGCTGATGACATTGAAGATATAGAAAACCAATGTCTTCATTGCTCCTTCAAGCTTCGCTGCAGATGAATGTCCTTTGACAGGCCATAGAGTTTTCCTGATGATATGGTAAATGGTGCGGGGCAAATACTCTAGGTCTTCGACAAAGAATTCCGTTGGGTATTCAGCGTCGTGTGGCAGAGGCTTCATCATGCTCAGCATTTGGCTCGTGTTAGGCTCTGGCTTCTGGAAAATGCTCTCCAAAGCATTCTGGTGTTGCTGACAACCTGGTTCATAATATTCGCCAGGAGTGGGCAGGGTTGTAAGCTCAATGATGTCTTGGGCTTTACCTTCATGATGGACATCGCCCGTCATCCACTCAAGGATCCAAGTCTTCGGATCCCTGTTGTATCCACGAATGTGGAGGGTAGCATAGAATTGAAGCACAAGTTCTTCATTCCAGTGTTCCTTGGCAGTCACAAAGTTGAGCAGACCCGCATCACGGAAGCAGTCAAGAGCTTCTTCAAGGCAAGGCAATCCAGCAATGGCTTTGCGGTCTAGACGCATATGAGGGAAAATGCACCCCTGATTGTATAAGATGCAAGAATAGTAGCTGCGTTGCTGATAACTCCAGAATCGATCCGAGGAGATTCTTGGCCTTGTGTAGGGGTTCTTGTCACTGTCAAAGAATGTGTTGTGTGCCTTGAATCCATTCAGATTAAGCGATCCTGGTGACATTGCAGTACCTGGAAACCGTGGTAGCCTTGGCTTTGGCTTCTGGACCTGAGGCCTGTGCTCCACATGATAGTCAAATTGAGGTCCGGGAGCAGGCGAAGGAACCAGAATTGGCCAGCGGATGGTAACAAGCTGACCACGATCATATGCTTGCTCGATGGTGTGTGGCCTGGGAGGTGGTACAGGAGAAGAGGCATTGGCTTCAAGCTACAGATTTGCATCAGGTGCAGCATTATCTTCAGGTGCAGTGACATCTGGCACCACATTAGCTTCAGGCGCCACATTAGCTTCAGCCATGACAACGCCATTGGCTTCAGTGTTGGTGGCCGCCTCAGTATTGGTAACCTCCACTTCAGGAGCTGGAGGGTCAGAAACGTTCTCCTCGAGAACAACTTCAGGGTTGGACGGGGATGTAGAAACTCTTTCTTCATCTCTTGGTTCTTCTTCTTGGTCATCGGCTGATTGAGCCGGAATATCTTCAGCCGTTTTGGCTTCAGATTCAGGGATGTTCGCAGTAGGAGAGGCTTCAGGAAAGACTTCGCGTGAAACGGATTGGCTCTCTTCTCCTTCTGGAACACTTGACAAAGTGACTTGTGGCCTTGGTCCTTTGCGAAGCCTACGAAACGCTGGCGACGCCTGTGGAGATGGAGTTGGTTGGGCCTCAAGGTCTTCATTGTCAATCACCGGAGTGGTGACCTGGGTTGGGGGAGTAACTGGTGTTTCTTCATCACGAGGGGATTCTTGAGGGTGATTAGCCCATCAGTCATCCTGAGCAATTGGCGCCAATGGATGACCAATGCTGATGAGTTCGCTGTTCATGAGAACAGGCGATGATACCAAATTGTGCTCGATCTGAGGAAGGACCTCATCATCTTCAACATTGTCGTGATGACCAATGTCTTCAGCTGCGGTGGGGTCAACAGCTGGAATGTCTTCAGCTTCAAGAGCCTCTATGGAAGCAGGCTCATGAACTACCAAACGACGTTCTTAGTGTGAAGAGGGAAGACGAGCAACAGAAATTGGCTCGATAACAAGGGGCTCTGTGGAAGCAGCCCGGTCTCTTTTCTTTGTCTTTCGCTTCTTGATCGGTGGAGCATCATCAGTAGTGGCTTTGGACTTGCGCTTTCTGGCTTTGGCTTCAGCTGCCCTAGTTTTCTGGAACTCTGAAGCCACTGTGGGGACCTTAGTCTTCGAGCCTGTCATACTGGTCGGGAAGACAATGCGAGGTTCTTCCTGCCTTGAAGCTTCTGGTTGGGCCACAGTTGGCTTCTTCTTCTTCTTGGCAGCCATTCTGGGGTCGATGCCTGGTCGCCCCAAAGCCTTGCGCTTTTCAGCTTCATTGTAGCCTTGAACACATTTGGCAGCAAGATTCTTCATGCACTCATGAGAACCTTTTGCTTCTTCTCGTTTCTTGTGGAACGCCTCCTTGAGCTCATGCATCATGACCTTGAAGTTTTGAATGTCTTCAACATTGAGCTTGGCCATGTGCTTCTTGAACTGAGCCTTTTCATAATCAATCGTGTGCTTCAGCTCAACAATCTTCTGTGCAAGAGCCAGCTCAGGAGCAATGGCTCCGTGGAAGGAGACGCTGAGGCCACTTGGGAGTTGAAGATCATCAAAACTGAGATCTGGGCTATCAAACCACTCATCAATAAACTTGTACAGAATCTCCACATCAAAGAGGGGAAGATCATTGAAGATTTCCGCCTCTTGCTTGCTCTTTATCAATTGCTCAAGAGCATCATCACCAAGATCGTCGTCACTAGACACATCAATGTCATCATTCTCGTTTCTCAAAACAGCAGCAGGAGTCAATGCTTAACCAGTTGGTTGCATGGGCTTTTTCAACTTGTCAGACTTGGAGATGCGAGAGAGATCTTCAGACTGCACACTGGCTTCAGGAGGTGCAGTGGCCAGAGGCTTCACCCGTGAGACCTTTGGTGCAGAGGAGGGCTTTGAAGCCTTTGGTTTCTTTTGCTTCACAGGCTTCGGTGGTGCAGGCGCTTTGTCAGAATCAGTGTCATCTGCAGAGTGATCCACGGCTGCCCCTTGAACCTGAATGTGAGTGATGAGTCCTTCTAAGTTCTAGAAGGTCCCAACAAGATTGGGTTCAGCATCGCGTGTGCCGTCGGCACGAGGAGCAGAGGGACCGGGGTTGAAGTCCAACCTATAACGCCCCGAGAATCTTGCTACAGTAATCCCCCCTAATGATGCCTTGTCGTCATGCTTTCCTAAGCCAAAACGCCACTTGTCCAAAAATCAAGTCCAATTCAATTCAAATTGCAAGTCAATTATTTGCATCTTCAAATGAGCCAGAAAAATAGTTCACAATGTGGCAAATATTCCCTAAGTATTTGTCATGATGAAACCTAACTCTCTTGGATTCCAAAAATGCTCTTGGAAATTATTTGAGTGGTCCAGCAACAATTAAATTGGACTTTTCAATTTCTAAAAGTGTGTAATCATTTCCAAATGCCCAAAACATTTTTTGTGCAACTTCACAATATTGCAAAGTAATTATTGTGGCATGTGGCACATTTTACAAGAGTCATTTGGTGCTTGGAATAATTGCAAAGCAGTAGCTTTTTGATTTCCAGAAAAGAAAAACTAAAAGAAAAGGAAAAGAGAGAGAGAGAGAGAGAGAGGCCCCTGACCCCCCCCATTTCCCCACTGGGCCTCGACCCCGCCGGCCCAGTCGGCCACACCACAGGCCGGCCCACTCTCCCGCTCCCCTGGCCTATTCGGCCACTCCCTCCCCGTAACTCTAACCCCGCACGACCCCCACTCCTCGCTCCCCACTCCCCCCCACTCCTCCCGATCCCTCACGCCTCTCGCTCCCTCTCCCCTCCCCCCGATCCAGATCGGGGGCAGTGAACAGCGGCGACCGCGCTGCCTCGCGCCCTGCCATCGGTGCCCACCCCGGCGCCGCCCCCACCGTCGTCCTCCTCGCCTCCTCCCCCTCCCGATCTGGGCGGCTCGCTGCGGCGCCCGATCCCGCACCCCTCGACGCTGGCGCCCATCCCTGTCGCCTCCTCGCCCCTTCTTCTTCGTCGTGCGACGCCCGCCTGAGGCCTCTGCCTTGCCGTCACCGACCAACATCCTCGTCGCCGGAAACGCATCCCCGGCCCCTCCCCGAGCCGACTTTTGCACAACTACAGGCCCCGGTGAGGCCTCGCCCGTCTTCGCTCTGTTCCCCTATGATCCGGTCGCCGTAGGTCGCCTCCCGCACCCTCTCCCCCACTCCGGCCACCTCTTGCCGTCACCGCCCCGCACGCGCCCGATGGCCATACTCGCGCCCCGGACGCACCCCGACCGCGCATACCGCTGCCTGGACGTGCCCAGGCGCACGCCCGCCGCCACCCGCGCCTCTGTCCGCTCCTGCTCGAGCCCACCGATGGTTGCGCCGCCCGCTGCTTTCCCTCACGCCGTTTTCGACCGCACCGCAATCGCCTCCCCGCCTGCTACCCAACGCGCCCCGCCGCACCAGTGTCCGTCGCCGGAAACGGCAGGCCGGCGAGCCCTGCCGTGGCCGTCGGTGCGCTCCAGCGCCCGCACGCCCGTGGCCATGCGGGCGGGCGCCCGCACCTGTGTTGCCCGTTGCCCGTTTGGCCCCTAGGCCCTATGACCCCTGGAACGTTTAAAAAAAGAGTAAATAAATAAATAAATGAATAAATAATTAATTAAAATAATTAATTAGTTGATTAATTAATTAATTAATTAACCTAATTAATCCTAGTTAATTAATCTAATTAACCTGTTAGTTTAATTAAACAATAATTAATTAATCTAAACCTAATTAACCTAAACACAGAATGACAGGTGGGTCCCACGGGGCCCACACGTCAGGCTGACCAGGTCAACGGTCAACGTTGACTACTGACGTCATGCTGACATCAGCAAGCAGTATTCTGGATAATGTTGATTTAAAATAATTAAATAGATCCTAAAAATGTTTTAAATCTTTTAAAATTAATATAAAATAAACCGTAACTCGGTTGGAAAAACTTTGTACATGAAAATTGCTCAGAACGACGAGACGAATCCGGATACGCAGCCCATTCGTCCGCCACGCATCCCTAGCATAGCGAACACGCAACTTTCCCCCTCCGGTTCATCCGTCCGAAAATGTGAAACACCGGGATACTTTCCCGAATGTTTCCCCCCTTCGCCGGTATCACCTCCTACCGCGTTAGGTCACACCCGGCACATCTTATTGCCATGTTATGCTTTGTGGTGCTATGTTTGCTTTATATTTACTGTTTCTTCCCCCTCTTCTCTCCGGTAGACCCCGAGACCGATGCTGCCCTTGTGATCGACTACGTCGACGACGACCCCCCTCCTTGCCAGAGCAACCAGGCAAGCAAACCCCCCTTGAGCATTTCGATATCGCCCATTTCTTTCCCTCTCATGCTTGCATTAGAACTGATACTGCTTTATGTGTGATCCTCCTCTGATGCATAGCCTGTTGTTGTTACCTGCTTTCATACCTTACCTGCTTATCCTAAACTGCTTAGTATAGGTTGGTTAGTGATCCATCAGTGACCCCCCACCTTGTCCCAGTTGCCTCGCTTTATGTTCGATGACTCGATCAACGTGATCGAAGACCAGGCCCCGACACCGCACATCACTTTCCCCTTAGTTGCTCGGCACTACTGGGTTACTATCGAGTGCCGAGGGTGAGACATCTTCAGCGCTTCTGTTGTTAACCTGTAGTGTAGCTATTCAGTCGTGGTCATCGAGGGTGATTTCCTCCTTAACCACTTCCGATACGGCTCTATCGTGCAACCCCTCAAGTGTGAACCTCGAGGGTGGATCCTCTTACGTTCACCTTGATGATTACATCGAGTGGAATTCATCAGGGGTGATTCCTCGGGTTTTCCCCTTGATGTTTGGACACCCGGATACTTGGACTTTACCCCTGTTACTTGGAAATACGGGTCGACCCTGAGGGGTACCCGCGCGGGCTTAATTGCGAGTGATGTGGAGTCGGGTTGACTTGGAGGGTGCCCGCGAGATAATTACGAGGCATGGCCGGGCATTCTTAGCCCATGCCGCAAGTACTCAAGACGGGGCAACGGGGTCACATCTTTCATGAGTCTCTGCTTGTTACCGCGCGTTCCTAATCCACTACGATTTGGATATTTGATCCGAGGGGCCTCTGGCCTAATAGCGCTAACCATCACGTGGGCATTGTATGGGCGTTCTGCGTCGTATGCATTAGCCGAAGCTTAATAGACGTCAGCGACTGAGTGGCGCGTGCCGGGTTGGACTGGTAAGCACCTACCTTGTTGAAGGAGGTAGCTAGGTCTGCTCACCGGCTGCCCACGCAACATGCACGAGTTCGCGGGGAGATGGCCCATGACCCCTGGGGGCATAGGTTTAGTCCGGCGTGCTAGCCTCTCTATTAAGCCCAGGTCGGGTTGCGGCGTATTGTTTGGCCGAGGCCGGGCATGACCCAGGAAAGTGTGTCTGGCCGGAGTTAATCGAGCATGGTGGGTAAGTTGGTGCACCCCTGCAGGAAAGAAAACATCTATCGATAGCCTGTCCTATGGTAACGGACACTTGGAGTTGTATCCCGATCGATACAACTAGAACTGGATACTTGAGATGAGACATGGATATGAGACTTGGATATGAGATGATAACTGGATAGTATGGCTCTGGGATTGCTTTCTCGCAGGGAGTCGAGAAAGGATCTCTGGCCGAGGTTGATAACACTTCTACTACTTACTTTATGCTACTCTACTCCCTCCTGTTGCTGCAAGATGGTGGTTTCCAGAAGATGCTAGTCTTCGATAGGCTAGGTTTTCCCCTTCCCTTCTGGCATTCTGCAGTTTAGTCCATAGATACAGCCTATTTTCCTTTAATACAGATGCATACTTAGTTTAGATCTGATGTAAGTCTTGCGAGTACTTTGGATGAGTACTCACGGCTGCTTTGCTACCTCTTTTCCCCCATACCCGATTGTTGCGACCAGATGATGGATCCCAGGAGCCAGACGATGCCACTGATGATTACTACTACCCCGAGAGTGTCAACTACTACGTGACGGCCGCTGACGATTTGGAGTAGTTAGGAGGCTCCCAGGAAGGAGGCCTTGCCTTTTCGATCTATGTTGCTTTTGTGCTATCCTTCTTAAGGCAAAACTTGTCTAACTTATGTCTGTACTCAGATATTGTTGCTTCCGTTGACTCTTGTGTATTCGAGCTTATGTATTCGAGCCCTCGAGGCCCCTGGCTTGTAATATAAAGCTTGTATTATTTTATTTTGTGTCTAGAGTTGTGTTGTGATATCTTTCCGTGAGTCCTTGATCTTGATCGTACACATTTGCGTGTATGATTAGTGTACGATTGAATCGAGGGCGTCACAAGTTGGTATCAGAGCCGACTGCCTGTAGGAATCCCCTTCCAAACTCCTTGGCCGAAGTTGAGTCTAGTCCGTGAAAATTGTTTTACTAACATGGCTATGTGGCTTACGGGCCCACGTCGCCATATGGGTGGTGTTAGGATCTTTTACTCCTCGTCTATACTCTGGGACTCTGATCTCTCTTCTATTCGGGTTAGAAGGTTTTACTAACTCGAACATTAGGATCTCGTGATCACATCCGCCTGGAGAGCCCCCTTATTTCAGATGATCGCCTGTTGCATCAGAAGATTCCGAAGATACTCTATGATATTATCTCGAGACTTTGTGCCTGTTGCCTTTGCAATTCCCTACCAGCGAAATATCCTTATGGATAACTACACACACTTGCCAATCTTACATTCTATCCCCTTGATCTTGTTATTACAAGATGCCCTGAACTACTCTCCTTTTTCCAAGAATCCTTTGAGCTCACTGCCTTGCAGTTCCTTGTCATCTGAATACCCCTACAGATAACTTTGTGCACCTATCGAGTATCCGCTCATCCTCAGTTGATTCATGTACTTCACAAAATCTTCGTAATACCATTCGTTCTTGTGAAAATCCTCAACAGTCTTTTGTTCTTGAATTTCTTGCTTGCTTGCATTATGGTCAATACCATAAGTCTAGTAATCTTATTGTCATCCTTTGTCTTTATCATTTTGAGTCCGTTGATACAATATGTTGCGAATGCTCGCAATCCTCAATCAGATCCTAGAATTAATCCTTCTGGCTCAAACGTCATTTTGAACATGAGCTGGTTCTCGACCAATCTTTTTGTCATCGATTGTGCCTCTAGGTCTATTCTACTTATCCATCCTTGATCAGAGCGTCTGCTTCTGATCCCCCGAATTGGAAATCATAATTCCTTTGCATTTAAGCTTTGGAATTATCAGATATTTCCAAAATCCGACACCTCTGCATTATTTCTTATTCTGATTGAATATCGATACTCACATCAGCTCCGTTATGGATCACCAGATCCATTATTGGATTATCATCCGACAGTGTCCTTCATATGCAAAGAACCTCATGAAGTCCTTTCCCACATACATAATGCCTTTGGTAAATTGTATCCTCTCCTTTTGTCAACCATGCTCTGCTTTCGAGCTTGTGTTATTTACTTCTGAAGTTTGTGGAATAGGTTCCTAAGACGCCCCTATGGGTTGAACCTATGCCTCCCCTAATCCGTTTGAACCCGAGAGTTTTAACGAGTCTTAACTCTTCTGGTGTTTTGCCAGATAACTTTCAACACTACAACTTCATCGAAAGCGAGAAGTAAATGAAATGATATGCATTGAAGAAGTGGGAGTCGACCTTGAACTTTGTGTTCATGCCCGTGGACACGATGTAGATCTTATCATGGAAGCTTCTCTTAAAATTAATTATCCCCTTGGTATAAGATCATCTTATATCTAGGATTTGATCCTTTGCAACCGTGGTTCTGACCATGATAGTTTCTCCTTAATTCCATTTCCCGGACAAGTTAAAATACTTGTCTCCTGCAAGTCATTTCACTTGTCCACCTCCAATTTGATCTACCTTCAAGTATTGCCTCATGTTATCTCGAGGATATTGTGTCATTGCACTACCTCTTGTAAATTCTTAATTGGAGTGATACTCTGTCACATCATTCCTAGCCTGATCGGATATATCATTATCGTGCTAATTTTAACCTGCTACTTGGTCCTTATTCTTGGAGCACAACTTTTCGATGATGAGCGAAGCTTACGTCGATCTTCCTCATCTTATCATTCCACCTTGAACAGCAAGCTTGAATCCGAGCTTGTGTCATATACGTGGTTCCAATAACCTTTTGCTTCATCATTCCTTTTGCTTCATGTGGTCGCTGTTCGATGGCCTCTTCTTAGTACCTCGACAAAAACTGTCGTGATCCCCATCAATATACTGACCTGTTTCAGGATATCAATCGAATTCATGATGAGAAATACCATCCTCGCCCCTCTATGATTGTGTTATCATCGACAAGGTCCTTGACTTCCTGCCAACACAAACCTGATTGTGTTTGGTTATACCTTACATTCCAAGATAATCTTGGAAATGTTCCTTTGAATCTCTTATGATCTACAGACCCAATCCATAATTGAAACACCATGTCGGTGCTATCTCGAAGCATGTCTTTGGTACTCCGATTTTCAATAAAACATTTTGAAGCCCAATGCTAAAGGTTTCCTGCTCAATTATCCAAACACCGTTGTTTGGGTAATGTCATGAAATTTCTCTCCCCTTACCTAAATGGTTTTCCACTTTCTATCATGTCGTGGATATCATGCTCTGCTTGCCCTTAGGAAGGATATACCCCTGGAATATGTGTCCAAACAGATTTTCCTTTCCATTGTTCTGTTTACTCTGGACATCACATTTTCCTTTCCGTTGTTTTGTTTAACCTTTCTTGTGGTCTATATGCTCTAAGCAGTAATGTTCTTCTGCTTATGTATACACCTTGGTGTACAACCGTGTCACTAAGACCCTGTTGTTTGTGTTGATGACATTCCGGTAGCAACCGATGGACGAGAACTTTGCCTATTGGTCCGCCTTGTTCAACGAGCAGGAAAATGGTTCTCTTCGTCCCTCGCCCTTGGTACCAACATTGATGCCAACATAAGTGATAGTCTATCATCTGACGTGCCTTGCTATCAGTCCCCTTTCTACTTTTAACCCACATGGTGGGCCCATAACCCACAGGTCCCAAGATTGGAACCTGACTCTCCTATATATCTTTGATTCCGAAATATTCTTGCATTTGGCTTCGTATCATGTCACGAGCCACCTTTCGAGGGTTGATCTATTCCCGATGCTCTGAGCCCCCTTCTCACACTCTGTTCAGGTATCGATCGTTTGTCCATTCGCTTGAAACTTCCTATTGCACCTTCATATTTTGCTCTCGATGCTTTCTTAAGTTTCAACTCAAGAGGTACATCTGCCACTTTCCTTGAATTGTTCACCAGATAATTAACCCTATAAGGGTCAGTTCTCCTGAAGTTACTCTTTACTTCCGCACTTAAATCTCGGGACGAGATTTCTTGTAGTGTTGGAGATTTGTAACGCCCCGAGAATCTTGCTACAGTAATCCCCCCTAATGATGCCTTGTCGTCATGCTTTCCTAAGCCAAAACGCCACTTGTCCAAAAATCAAGTCCAATTCAATTCAAATTGCAAGTCAATTATTTGCATCTTCAAATGAGCCAGAAAAATAGTTCACAATGTGGCAAATATTCCCTAAGTATTTATCATGATGAAACCTACCTCTGTTGGATTCCAAAAATGCTCCTGGAAATTATTTGAGTGGTCCAGCAACAATTAAATTGGCCTTTTCAATTTCTAAAAGTGTGTAATCATTTCCAAATGCCCAAAACAATTTTTGTGCAACTTCACAATATTGCAAAGTAATTATTGTGGCATGTGGCACATTTTACAAGAGTCATTTGGTGCTTGGAATAATTTCAAAGCAGTAGCTTTTTGATTTCCAGAAAAGAAAAACTAAAAGAAAAGGAAAAGAGAGAGAGAGAGAGAGAGAGGCCCCTGACCCCCCCCATTTCCCCACTGGGCCTCGACCCCGCCGGCCCAGTCGGCCACACCACAGGCCGGCCCACTCTCCCGCTCCCCTGGCCTATTAGGCCACTCCCTCCCTGTAACCCTAACCCCGCACGACCCCCACTCCTCGTTCCCCACTCCCCCCCACTCCTCCTGATCCCTCACGCATCTCGCTCCCTCTCCCCTCCCCCCGATCCAGATCGGGGGCAGTGAATAGTGGCGACCGCGCCGCCTTGCGCCCTGCCACCGGTGCCCACCCCGGCGCCGCCCCCACTGCCATCCTCCTCGCCTCCTCCCCCTCCCATCTGGGCGGCTCGCTGCGGCGCCCGATCTCGCGCCCCTCGACGCTGGCGCCCATCCCCGTCGCCTCCTCTCCCCTTCTTCTTTGTCGTGCGATGCCCGCTTGAGGCCTCTGCCTCGCCGTCACCGACCAACATCCTCGTCGCCGGAAACGCATCCCCGGACCCTCCCCGAGCCGACTTTTGCACAACTACAGGCCCCGGTGAGGCCTCGCCCGTCTTCGCTCCGTTCCCCTGTGATCCGGTCGCCGTAGGTCGCCTCCCGCACCCTCTCCCCCACTGCGGCCACCTCTTGCCGTCACCGCCCCGCACGCGCCCGGTGGTCATACTCGCGCCCCGGACGCACCCCGGCCGCGCATACCGCTCCCTGGACGTGCCCAGGCGCGCACCCGCCGCCACCCACGCCTCTGTCCGCTCCCGCCCGAGCCCACCGATGGTTGCGCCGCCCGCTGCTTTCCCTCACGCCGTTTTCGACCGCACCGCAACCGCCTCCCCACCTGCTACCCAACGCGCCCCGCCGCACCAATTTTCGTCGCCGGAAACGGCAGGCCGGCGAGCCCTGCCGTGGCCGTCGGTGCGCTCCAGCGCCCACACGCCCGTGGCCATGCGGGCGGGCGCCCGCACCTGTGTCGCCCGTTGCCCGTTTGGCCCCTAGGCCCTATGACATGTGGGGCCCAGCCCCTGGAACGTTTAAAAAAAGAGTAAATAAATAAATAAATAATAATTAAAATAATTAATTAGTTGATTAATTAATTAAGTTAATTAATCCTAATTAATTAATCTAATTAACCTATTAGTTTAATTAAACAATAATTAATTAATCTAAACCTAATTAACCTAAACACACAGAATGACAGGTGGGTCCCACGGGGCCCACACGTCAGGTTGACCAGGTCAACGGTCAACGTTGACTGCTGACGTCATGCTGACGTCAGCAAGCACTATTCTGGATAATGTTGATTTAAAATAATTAAATAAATCCTAAAAATGTTTTAAATCTTTTAAAATTAATATAAAATAAACCATAACTCGGTTGGAAAAACTTTGTACACGAAAGTTGCTCAGAACGACGAGACGAATTCGGATACGCAGCCCGTTCGTCCTCCACGCATCCCTAGCATAGCGAACACGCAACTTTCCCCCTCCGGTTCATCCGTTCAAAAACGCGAAACACCGGGATACTTTCCCGGATGTTTCCCCCCTTCGCCGGTATCACCTCCTACCGCGTTAGGTCACACCCGGCACATCTTATTGCCATGTTATGCTTTGTGGTGCTATGTTTGCTTTATATTTACTGTTTCTTCCCCCTCTTCTCTCCGGTAGACCCCGAGACCGATGCTGCCCTTGTGATCGACTACGTCAACGACGACCCCCCTCCTTGCCAGAGCAACCAGGCAAGCAGACCCCCCTTGAGCATTTCGATATCGCCCATTTCTTTCCCTCTCATGCTTGCATTAGAACTGCTACTGCTTTATGTGTGATCCTCCTCTAATGCATAGCCTATTGCTGTTACCTGCTTTCATACCTTACCTGCTTATCCTAAACTGCTTAGTATAGGTTGGTTAGTGATCCATCAGTGACCCCCCACCTTGTCCCAGTTGCCTCGCTTTATGTTCGATGACTCGATCAACGTGATCGAAGACCAGGCCCCAACACCGCACATCACTTTCCCCTTAGTTGCTCGGCACTACTGGGTTACTATCGAGTGCCGAGGGTGAGACCTCTTCAACACTTCTGTTGTTAACCTGTAGTGTAGCTATTCGGTCGTGGTCATTGAGGGTGATTTCCTCCTTAACCACTTCCGATACGGCTCTGTCATGCAACCCCTCAAGTGTGAACCTCGAGGGTGGATCCTCTTACGTTCACCTTGATGATTACATCGAGTGGAATTCATCAGGGGTGATTCCTCGGGTTTTCCCCTTCATGTTTGGACACCCGGATACTTGGACTTTACCCCTGTTACTTGGAAAGACGGGTCGACCCTGAGGGGTACCCACGCGAGCTTAATTGCGAGTGATGTGGAGTCGGGTTGACCTGGAGGGTGCCCGCGAGATAATTGCGAGGCGTGGCCGGGCATTCTTAGCCCTTGCCGCAAGTACTCGAGACGGGGCAACGGGGTCACATCTTTTGTGAGTCTCTGCTTGTTACCGCGCGTTCCTAATCCACTACGATTTGGATATTTGATCCGAGGGGCCTTTGGCCTGATAGCACTAACCATCACGTGGGCATTGTATGGGCGTTCTGCGTCGTATGCATCAGCCGAAGCTTAATAGACGTCAGCGACTGAGCGGCGCGCGTCGGGTTGGACTGGTAAGCACCTACGTTGTTGAAGGAGGTAGCTAGGTCTGCTCACCGGCCGCCCACGCAACATGTAGGAGTTCCCAGGGAGATGGCCCATGACCCCTGGGGGCATAGGTTTAGTCCGGCGTGCTGGCCTCTCTATTAAGCCCAGGTCGGGTTGCGGCGTATTGTTTGGCCGGGGCCGGGCATGACCCAGGAAAGTGTGTCCGGCCGGAGTTAATCGAGCGTGGTGGGTAAGTTGGTGCACCCCTGCAGGGAAGAAAACATCTATCGATAGCCTGTCCTACGGTAACGGACACTTGGAGTTGTATCCCGATCGATACAACTAGAACTGGATACTTGAGATGAGACATGGAGATGAGACATGGATATGAGATGATAACTGGATAGTATGGCTCTGGGATTGCTTTCTCGCAGGGAGTCGAGAAAGGATCTCTGGCCGAGGTTGATAACACTTCTACTACTTACTTTATGCTACTCTACTCCCTCCTGTTGCTGCAAGATGGTGGTTTCCAGAAGATGCTAGTCTTCGATAGGCTAGGCTTTCCCCTTCCCTTCTGGCATTCTACAGTTTAGTCCACAGATACAGCCTATTTTCCTTTGATACAGATGCATACTTAGTAGTTTAGATCTGATGTAAGTCTCGCAGTACTTGGATGAGTACTCACGCTGCTTTGCTACCTCTTTCCCCCATACCCGATTGATTGTTGCGACCAGATGACGAATCCCAGGAGCCATACGACGCCACTGATGATTACTACTACCCCGAGGGTGCCAACTACTACGTGACGGCCGCTGGTGATTTGGAGTAGTTAGGAGGCTCCCAGGCAGGAGGCCTTGCCTTTTCGATCTATGTTGCTTTTGTGCTAGCCTTCTTAAGGCAAAACTTGTCTAACTTATGTCTGTACTCAGATATTGTTGCTTCCGCTGACTCTTGTGTATTCGAGCTTATGTATTCGAGCCCTCGAGGCCCCTGGCTTGTAATATAAAGCTTGTATTATTCTATTTTGTGTCTAGAGTTGTGTTGTGATATCTTCCCGTGAGTCCTTGATCTTGATCGTACACATTTGCGTGTATGATTAGTGTACGATTGAATCGAGGGCGTCACACAACCCTAGTGACTTATTGTTCTCTTTGGCAGAAGTTTTGGCAAACTAGAAATTGCGCTTAAAGAGATTATCTGCACGAATCATGCAGGGGTAGAAGTCTTGAGCAATAGCTTCGGACTTCGACTTGGGCTGAAGACCTTTGTATATAATATCTCCCCAGGGGCCCTTGATGGCATTCTTTTCAGCATATTCGTCGGTGACAAATCTGTACTTGAACCATTCCTCTGCCCAATGTCTTTGAATCCATTGGATTCGGTTCTTGCGTTCTCCATAGGTCTCTTCTAGATCTGACTTGTATAACTCATAGAGATCCGGTGGCAGGTCCTTAGCAGTGTTTTCACGGTGCTGTCTGCCGCCCTTCCTGACTGATTTTTCTGTTGCCATGAAGTTTAGACTGAAAGGCTTCAACACTGTCAAAGTCTTCTGTCTGCTGGTCAGACAGGAACTGGCTTCATGAGAATTTATGTGATGCTGTAAGAACTCTGCAAATGAATGCAGACTATGAGAACCAAGAGATTCTCCCATGGACATGTACCTGTGATAGCATTAGAGATGCGGGGGAAGGGGAAGAGGTCATATGCATTCTTATAAGATTTTGAAGATAAATCAGTTTAGAAGACATTGACCTCATAGTGCGAAGACATTCACTCATATGTAGAGAGTTGGTTCCAGATTTGTACGAATCCACGAATAAGTACAAGTGAGGAACCTAACTACTTTGTGAAGCATAAGTGAACATACTAGGCATGCTATGAGATGCAGAACAGGATAGATCCAACTTTGTAGCAATAGAAATCACTTGTGGTTGAAAAGGATGAATCTATCGGATCAAAAAGACTGTAAAAAGAGTTTTTATTTACCACTCGAGGAACTGCTAGACAGAGTAGGAGATGAGGCTGAGCATTTCGATCTTCCGTGCCCTAACTTGGCGACGGAGGACACCTACGGCGACGGCGGAGAAGACGATGTCCGAGGCCAGCGTAATGACGGTGTCGGTGAGGTCGCGGCAGCTAAGCGCTTCGTCGCCGGCATCGTCGAGGGCTAGCAGTGGCGCTGGGGTTTGTGCAAGGAAGAGAAGTGGAAGAAGAGATAATGACTGGGGTGTGGTGAGTATTTATAAGGACAGGGACGGCGCAGTGTTATTACGCAGGTGCCCCTGGCGGTTCACATATGAAGGACACGTGGCGATCATGCAACACATCGGAGGTTGTTCCACGTTCCCACGTACGCCTGGATTGTCGAGTGGTCATTCCCGCTTCTCCGGGGTTCAGGCAAAAAGGATTGAGCATTTAAAACAGATTTAATGATTGTCTCTATATCTTCTGCTGACAAGGACGCAGCGAAGACATTTGACAGTTTCAATAGAATGCATATGATTTGGATAGATAGATTTGAGACGGGAGCATAGAAAGGTTAGGGTCTGATCACATTCACTTAGTTCAAAAGATTCAGCGAGAAGACATAGCTATAAGTGAATGCTGTAGAGGACAGAACGCAATCATATGAATATAACCGAATAAGACCAAATCAATATAGTGAAGATAAACATGAAACTGTGTTAATATTGAAGACAAACCAAATGCGATGACTTTGCAAATGTAACGCCAACAGAAAATACTCCAAACAAAAGTTTGGTGGTGGCGTTACCCACCATATAGGAAGTATTAGACCCAGACACGGCGCACAACTATCGTGGCGCTCCGAAGTCAAATTCCGTGTTAATGTATTCACACTTAGAGTGTAAGTCTTCATTAGTTGAAGATATACGTTACTTCGTGTGTTGCACATCTGAGACATCAACATGCATAAGTGTTAGGATGTGTGCATGATCACAGGACATTTGAGGATTCCAAGATATTTACCTCACACCGCAACTTGCAAAACCTTTTCTCATCCAAGGGCTTTGTGAAGATATCTGCCAGTTGCTCTTCGGTGTTGACGTGAATGATAACAATATCTTCCTTCATGACATGATCTCTGAGAAAGTGATGACAGATCTGAATGTGCTTTGTCTTCGAGTGCTGAACTGGGTTGTTGGCGATCTTGATGGCGCTTTCATTGTCGCAGTAGAGTGGCACTTGCTTCAGATGAATGGCATAGTCTTTGAGTGTTTGCTTCATCCATAGAAGCTGAGCGCAGCAAGATCCAGCAGCAATGTATTCAGATTCAGCAGTGGAGAGAGATACACGGTTCTGCTTCTTTGAAGACCAACACACAAGTGATCGTCCCAGAAAGTGACATGTGCCTGATGTAGACTTGCGATCCACCTTGTCACCGACATAATCAGCATCCGAGAATCCAACTAGATCAAACTCTGAGCCCTTTGGATACCATAATCCTAGTGTTGGGGTGTAAGCCAAATATCGAAGAATTCGCTTCACAGCTAAGTGATGCGATTCCTTTGGTGCCGCTTGGAATCGGGCACACATGCAAACACTAAGCATGATATCTGGCCTAGATGCACATAAATAAAGCAAAGAACCAATCATGGAGCGGTATACCTTTTGATCGAACTCTTTACCATTGGCGTCAGAATCCAGATGACTCTTGGTAGGCATTGGCGTCGTATAACCTTTGAAGTCTTGCATTCCAAACTTCTTCAGGCAATCTTTGAGGTATTTCTCTTGAGATATGAAGATGTCATTGCGTTGCTGCTGTATTTGAAGACCAAGGAAGAACTTCAGCTCACCCATCATGTATACCTGATATTGCTCTTGCATCATGTATCCAAACTCATCACTGTATTTCTGATTAGTGCAACCGAAGATAATGTCATCCACATATATTTGGCACACAAACAGTTCACCATCATATGTCTTCATGAAGAGTGTGGGATCCATGGAACCAGGTTTGAAGCATTTGCTCTTCAGGAAGTCTTTGAGTGTGTCATACCAAGCACGAGGGGCTTATTTGAGGCCATACAGTGCCTTGTTGAGCTTGTAAACCATGTCAGAATGTTTTGGATCTTCAAAGCCAGGCGGTTGTGCAACATACACTTCTTCTTCAATCTTGCCATTGAGAAAGGCGCTCTTCACATCCATTTGATACAGAAGGATGTTATGATGATTTGCATAGCCTAGCAGTATGTGTATAGCTTCAAGCCTAGCCACAGGAGCAAATGTTTCATCGAAGTCAATTCCTTCAATTTGAGTGTATCCTTGAGCAATGAGACGACCCTTGTTTCTGACAACTTGACCATGCTCATCTTGCTTGTTGCGATATATCCATTTAGTGCCTATGATATTGTGTTTACGAGGATCAGGACGCTTGACCAGTTCCCATACATTATTCAGCTCGAACTGTTGAAGCTCTTCTTGCATAGCTTGAATCCATTCAGGTTCCATGAAGGCTTCATCAACTTTCTTGGGTTCAGATATTGAGACAAATGCAAAGTGCCCACAGAAATTTGCTAGTTGTGTTTCCCTTGAACGAGTGAGTGGACCATGTGCATTAATGCTATCAATTATCTTCTCAATCTGTACTTCATTTGCAACACGAGGATGAACTGGACGAAGATTTTGCTCTTGCTGATCATTGTCATCGTTTAAAGGATTGTCTTCAGGCTGAGCATTGTCTTCAGGTTGATTAGGTGCAGAGATGATAAGTTCCTCTTCAGGTTGTACTTCAGACGGTATGATTTCTCCAGTTCCCATAAGCTTGATGGATTCACTGGGTTGAATTTCATCTAGCACATTTGGCAGGTGCTCTCTTTGTGAGCCGTTAGTCTCATCGAACCGCACATCCATAGTTTCAACCACTTTATAGTGAAAGAGGTTGAAGACTCTGTAGGAGTGCGAATCCTTTCCGTAACCAAGCATAAAACCTTCATGTGCTTTCGGTGCAGATTTTGAAGTGTGATGTGGATCCATGATCCAGCACCTAGCACCAAATACTCTGAAGTAACTGACATTTGGCTTCTTACCAGTGAGGAGTTCATAGGATGTTTTCTTCAGAAGCTTGTGAAGATAAACACGGTTGATGACATGGCATGCAGTATCAATAGCTTCAGGCCAGAACTTTCTTGGTGTCTTGTATTCATCGAGCATCGTTCGAGCCATCTCAATGAGTGTTCTGTTCTTGCGTTCCACGATGCCATTCTGCTACGGCGTGTACGGAGTTGAGAACTCATGAGTGATGCCCAATGTATTGAGATAAGTGTCGAGGCCGGTGTTCTTGAATTCAGTGCCATTGTCACTTCTGATGTGCTTGATCTTCACGTCATAGTTGTTCATGGCTCGATTGGCGAAGCGTCTGAAGACATCCTGCACTTCAGTCTTGTAGAGGATTATATGCACCCATGTATATCTTGAATAATCATCAACAATGACGAAGCCATAGAGACAGGCAGTAGTAGTAAGGGTAGAGTAGTGAGTAGGGACGAAGAGGTCCATGTGCAGCAGTTCGAAGGGTTGAGTCATTGTCATGATTGTCTTCGAGGGATGCTTGGCCCTCGTCATCTTTCCAACTTCGCAGGCACCGCATAAGTGATCCTTCTTGAACTTGACGCCCTCGATGCATATGACGTGCTTCTTCTTTGCAAGAGTATGTAGGTTCCTCATGCCAGCATGCCCTAGCCTCCGATGCTAGAGCCAGCATTCTGAAGCTTTTGCAAGAAGACATACGACAAGCTGTGGTCCTGCTGAGAAATCTACCATATACAAATCATCTTTCTGATACCCTTCAAAGACTAGAGACTTGTCAGATTCCATTAGAACAAGGCAACGATATTTTCCAAATATCACAATCATGTTCAAATCGCAAAGCATTGAGACAGACATTAAGTTGAAACCAAGGGATTCAACAAGCATCACTTTATCCATGTGCCGATCCTTTGAGATTGCAACTCTACCTAGACCCAATACCTTGCTTTTACCAGTATCAGCAAATGTGATGTGACTTTTGTCAGATGGACGTAGGGTTGAGTCCATGAGAAGACTTCGTTTGCCAGTCATGTGATTAGTACATCCACTGTCAATAATCCATTCTGAAGCAGCTGGTGTCATACCCTAAAGTGCAGTTAGGGGGATAGGCTTCACGAAGAGCATTGTGAAGCATAAACATTTGACGAGCAAGAGGATTATTAAAGCTTAGATCGAGGTTAGAACTGATAGGACAAGTATCAAGCGACTCAGGAACAAAATATATAATAAGACCATTTGGGCATTTGATCTTGCGCCCTACAAGATGTTTTAGGTCCCCAGCAATAGCTTCAGACGCATTTGATTTTCGGCTGGAGACCTTTCCCTGCAAAAGAGAGTTAAGCTTTCTTAGCCACCCACATCTTCAAGGGTGGCTTCGAAGCAATGAGTCTAAGTGCAGCATCTGAGAACTTTGGCTTTGGAGCCCTAGCAAATAGTCTTGCAGGTGGAGAATAGTACTCATAAGAATAAGCAGAGTAGTTCTGGGTCTTATGAACATGGTGGTTTGATGAAACACGGTCATATTCATAGGCTTGAGTATAGTTTCCCTGCAAAACATTTGCGTTAGTGCGACTCAGGTGAGTCCTCTGTCTGCATGAAGCCTTTGGACCATATGAAGCCTGTGGTCTGGGGTTTGTCTTCTTCCCTTGTGATGTCATGACGACATTCACAGGAAGATTCTCCAGACACTTTTTGGGCACCCAGACTTTCTTCATAAGTGGCCCATTCCTGTAGTTAGTACCAATATACCTGGAAAACACTTCACCATTCTGATTCTTAAACAGTTTATAGTTTGCATCAAAGGATTCATCAATGACAATAGGATTAGCACAAGTGAAGCCAGATAGGGTAGATGGATCCACTGAAGGTTCCTTTGCAGCAACCCATGTGGTTTTGGGGTACTGCTCAGGCTTCCAATAAGAGCCATCAGCATTCATTTTCCTTTCGAACCCAACACCCTCTTTCCTAGGGTTTCGGTTCAGAATCTGCCTTTTGAGGACATCACATAGTGTCTGATGCCCTTTGAGACTTTTGTACATCCCTGTTTCAAGCAATGTCTTCAACCTAGCATTTTCATCAGCAATAGCAGTGGCATCCTCAGCAGAGGGGTTAGTTACCACATCAACAGTTGAAGATATTGCAATAGTAGCAGCAGTAGAACATCCAGCAACAGAAGTAGTGTTATCACGCTCAAGGCATTTAAGACATGGTAGTTCAAATCCTTCCTGAGCGGGACTGATCTGTTCGGCATGAAGTGACTCGTTTTCCTTTTGAAGATCTTCATGAGTCGCTCTCAATTTCTCAAGTTCTTGCTTCCTTTGAAGATAATCGTAGGAAAGCTTTTCATGAGTTGTTGAGAGTGTTTCATGACGACTTTCAAGTTCCTCATGCTTAACATGAAGATTTTTTATGTCTTCAATTAAGGACTGAGATCGAGGCATTTCAGCGTCCAACAGGTCATCGCTTTTGTCTAACAGTTTTTGAATATGTTCCATAGCTTTCTGTTGTTCAGTTGCAATTTTAGCACGTGTTTTGTAGCTGGGTTTGGAATTACAATCAGAGTCATCTTCACTTGATGTTTGATAGTGAGTATTGTGTGAGTTTACCTTGGCGCCGCGTGCCATGAAGCAATAGGTGGGAGCAGAGTTGTCCTTGTCCTTATCATCGGCGTCGGTGACGAAGTCATTGTCTTCAGTGTTGAAGATGGACTTGGCAACGTAGGTTGTAGCCAGACTTGCAATGCCAGAATCAGACTCCTCCTCAGACTCCACCTCTGCCTCCTCAGAAGCAGACTCCTCATCTGAATCCATTTCCTTGCCAACAAACGCACGAGCCTTGCCAGATGAGCTCTTCTTGTGTGATGAAGACTTTGAGGAAGACTTGGAATAAGACTTTGAGTATTTCTTCTTATTCTTGTTGTCAGAATCATATTCCTTGCTCTTCTTCTTCTTGTTGTTCTCATTGTCCCACAGCGGACACTCGGATATGTAGTGACCAGGTTTCTTGCACTTGTGGCATGTTCTCTTCTTGTAGTCATGAGCAGAAGCTTCATCATTCCTTGAGCTGGATCATGAAGACTTTCTGAAGCCTTTCTTCTTGGTGAATTTTTGGAACTTCTTCACAAACATAGCAAGCTCCCTTCCAATGTCTTCAAGATCATCAGAACTGCAGTCAGATTCTTCTTCAGATGAGGAAACAGCTTTTGCCTTCAAGGCACGAGTTCGGCCATAGTTGGGACCGTAGATATCTCTTTTCTCATAAAGCTGAAACTCATGTGTGTTAAGCCTTTCAAGTATGTCAGAAGGATCGAGTCTCTTGAAGTCAGGGCGTTCTTGAATCATCGGGGCTAGGGTGTCAAACGAGCTGTCAAGTGATCTCAGGAGTGTCTTGACGATTTCATGCTTGGTGATCTCAGTAGCGTCGAGAGCTTGGAGCTCATTTGTGATGTCAGCAAGGCGATCAAACGTGAGCTGAACATTCTCATTGTTGTTTCTCTTGAAGCGGTTGAAGAGGTTGCGAAGGACACTGATCCTTTGATCTCTCTGGGTTGAGACACCTTCGTTGACCTTGGAGAGCCAGTCCCAGACTAGCTTAGATGTTTCCAGAGCACTCACACGGCCATACTGCCCTTTGGTCAGATGACAATAGATGATGTTCTTGGCAGTGGAGTCCAGTTGAACGAAATTCTTTACATCAGCAGCGGTGACACCTTCACCAGCCTTGGGGACGCCATTCTTGACGACATACCAGGGGTAGACATCAATGGCTTCAAGATGCATGTGCATCTTATTCTTCCAGTAGGGATATTCAGTTCCATCGAAGACGGGGCACACAGTGGAGACTTTGATTATCCCTGTAGTCGACATAGCTAAAACTCCAGGTGGTTAAACCGAATCACACAGAACAAGGGAGTACCTTGCTCTGATACCAATTGAAAGTGCTAGTTATCGACTAGAGGGGGTGAATAGCGATTTTTATGAAAGTCTTCAAAACATGGAAGTTCCGAAGACAATCGATAGAAATGAACCTATTAACATGCAGCGGAGAGTAGACTACACTAGGCAAGCCATAGTCAAGTATTCAATGAAGTGAAAGCACAAAGACTAATAGCAGCTAGGCAGTATGGATCAGGATGGAAGACAGTATGAATCCAATCAGAGCAAGCAGTCACACAGTGAAGATAAATAGATAATGCAAACAGGCAATGACTTCACAAGGACCGATTATAAATAAAGAGATGGAGAGGATAGAACCAGTTGCTTGTTGAAGACAATTATTTGTTGGACCAGTTCCAGTTGCTGACAACTGTACGTCTGGTTAGGGAGGCTGAGATTTAACTTAGAAGACCGTGTCTTCACCTTATTCCCCTTGAGCTAAGGACACCCAGTCCTCGCCCAATCACTCTGGTAAGTCTTCAAGGGATACTTCCAAACCTTCATAGACTTCGTTCATCGGCGATCCACAATGACTCTTGGATGCTCAGAACGCGATGCCTAACCGGCTGGAGGATTCACAGTCCTCAAGTGTAACAAGTCTTCAGATCACACAGACAGGAAGACTTCAGTGATGCCTAACACTCTTTGGCTCTGGGTGTTTAGGGCTTTGTCCTCGCAAGGATTTCTCTCTCAAAGGCTTCGAGGTGGGTTGCTCTCAAACGACAAAAGTCGTGCACTAACTCTAAGCAGCCAACCAATTTATGGTGTAGGGGTGGGCTATTTATAGCCACTAGGCAACCCGACCTGATTTGTCCGAAATGACCCTGGGTCACTAAGGAACTGACACGTGTTCCAATGGTCAGATTTCAAACACATGCGGCAACTTTACTTGGGCTACAAGTAAAGCTGACTCATCCAGCTCTGGATAAGATTTGCTCTCATTGTCTTCACTCGAAGGCATAGGATTTTGGTTAAGCATCACTTCAGTCACTCTGACTTTGTTCACTGGGACCCCACTTAACAGTACGGTGGTTCCTATGACTCAACAAAGAAGAAAAGGAAACAACGAAACAACAAAGTCTTCCCGCTCCATAGTCTTCACTCAATGTCTTCTCTTGTCATAGTCTTCAATGTGAATATCTTCACATACCACCTTTGTCTTCAATGTCTTCATACATTTTTAGGGGTCATCTCCGGTAGGAAAACCGAATCAATGAGGGACTACTACCTGTGTTATCCTGCAATTCTCACAAACACATTAGTCCCTCAACCAGGTTTGTCGTCAATACTCCAAAACCAACTAGGGGTGGCACTAGATGCACTTACAAATCTGATCAATATAAGGGAGAGCAAAAGGATCAGCCGGGCAAGCTTTGTTTAAATCCGTGTAGTCCACACACATACGCCAAGTGTCGTTCTTCTTAAGTACCAGCACCGGGTTAGCCAACCACTCAGGATGGAAGACTTCGACGATAAACCCAGCTGCCAAGAGCCGGGCCACTTCCTCTCCAATGGCCTTCCGCCTCTCCTCGTTAAGCCGACAAAGAAATTGCTTAACCGGCTTAAATTTTGGATCAACATTAAGAGTGTGCTCAGCGAGTTCTCTCGATACACCTGGCATGTCTGAAGGCTTCCATGCAAAGATGTCCCGGTTCTCAAGGATGAACTCGATGAGTGCGCTTTCCTATTTCGGATCCAGATTAGCACTAATATTGAACTGCTTGGATGAATCGCCAGGAATAAAATCAACCATCTTAGTATCATCTACCGATTTAAACTTCAAAATGGATCATGATCTTTAGTTGGCTTTTTCAAAGATGTCATATCTGCCGGATCAACATTGTCCTTACAGAATTTTAACTCCTCCGTTGCACAAACCGACTCAGCATAAGCCGCATCCCCTTCTTCACATTCCAGAGCTATCCTACGGCTCCCATGCACTGTAATGGTTCCCTTGTGACCCGGCATCTTGAGCTGCAGATACACATAACAAGGCCACGCCATGAATCCAAATAGAGCGTTATATGGGTTGTGGATCTTGACCACTTCAAAGGTCAATGTTTCTGACCTAGAGTCATGATCATCTCCAAAAACAACTTCCAGAGCTATCTTACCAACTGGATATGCCGACTTACCAGGCACCACGCCATGGAAAACAGTGTTTGACGGCTTAAGATTTTTATCAGTCAATCCCATGCGACGGAAAGTTTCATAATAAAGGATATTGATGTTGCTCCCTCCGTCCATGAGTACCTTGGTAAACTTATACCCTCCGACCTGAGGTGCGACCACCAAAGCCAAATGACCCGGATTATCAACCCGTGGCGGGTGATCTTCCCGACTCCACACGATGGGCTGCTCAGACCAACGCAGATAACGAGGAACCGCCGGCTCAACAGCATTGACTGACCTCTTATGAAGCTTCTGGTCACGCTTACATAAGCTAGTGGTAAAGACATGATATTGCCCACTATTCAACTGCTTCGGGTTGCTCTGATAACCAGACTGTTGCTGCTGTTGACCCCCCTGATTACTCTGCTGATTGTAACCACCTTGGTTGATGTGATTACCTTGATTTCCTTGGAATCCAGAATTAGAACCGCCACCGCCATAACCCGGTCCGTGAGAGCCGGATCCTGAACCGCCACCTGGCCCATGACTGTCTTGAAAAAAATTGGAATTCTTGTACTCCTTCATAATATAACAATCCTTTCAGAGGTGCCCGGACGGTCTTTCTCGCATACCATGTCTTGGGCAGGGCTGATTTAACATATTTTCAAGATTGATACTGGACCCTCCGGTCCGTGGGGGCGGTTTACCCTTACGACGCTGACCATTATTCTGGGCATTGGTGTTAGCCACAAAGTCAAAACTATTATCAGCTTTGCGCTTACCGTTGCCTTCCTGGTTCGTCGGGTTATGCTGCTGCCCCTTGGCATTGCTGCTCTTCCTTCCCTTCCACGGCTTTTCGTCATCAGACTCAGGGTCCTTGGTACTATCAGAGTCGGCATACTTAACCAGAGCCGCCATGAGTGTCCCCATGTCATTGCAATGGCGTTTGAGCCACCCCGGTTTTTGCTTCAGGGGCGTGAAAACGACAATTGTTTTCCAACATCAACGCCACTGAGTCAGCATTGATGCAATCCGACGAGTGCAGGATTGTTGAGACCCGGCGCACCCAATGGGTTGTCGACTCACCTTCTTCTTGGACACATGAGGCTAAATCCACAATTGACATGGGCTGCTTACATATATCCTTGAAGTTCTGGATGAACCGGGCTTTTAACTCGGCCCATGACCCGATGGAATTGGCAGGGGGCCCCTTCAACCAAGTGCGGGCCGTTCCTTCCAACATCAGGGGGAAATACTTAGCACATGCAGCCTCGCTGACATCTAACACTTCCATGGCCATCTCATAACTCTCAATCCATGCCTCGGGACTTAAATTGGTTGTGTAGTTAGGGACCTTATGAGGACCCTTGAAATCCTTGGGCATATGCTCATTACGTAGATCCGGTACTAAGCATGGCACACCCAAATTTCTAAAGGTCACACCTGGCTCCACAGAAGTGGTTGGACGAACTGGAGTAGGTTGACGGGCCGCATGCTGGGCCGCCAGCTCGGCCTCTCGACGTGCTCTTCCTTGATCCACTACGTTCTGAGCATCAGCACCTCCGCCCGCCGGGTTATGTCCACGAGGCGGGTTATGGTTCCGTCCACTGCTTGACACAGCCGGCTTGTCAATATGTCCGTTGTAACTCCGGCTCGGGCGAGGGGTGGAGTGAATCCTGTCACAACTGCAAGAGTAGGCCTGCTGCTGAGTCAGTGCTGTCTGAAGAAGCTCTCTAGCCCTCCGTGTTTCAACCGCCGTCGGCGACTCACCATCAACCGGGAGAGCCGCCAATCGTGACGCCGCAGCGATCATGTTATCCAAAGGGTTAGAATAATGACCCGGTGGCGTCGGCACGTGCTGCGGCGGGTTATTGTTCTGACGAGGCGGGTCCGTTGTGCGTGGCTGAACCGGCATACCCGTCCCAGGTGCTTCAGCTCGATTTACCCCTCTCGGGGTACTGGTCCCTGCTCCTGGCGTGTTCAAGAGATTTCTTGCCTCATAAACCGACGGCAGACGAGTATGATGTCTCCTCCTCATAACTTCTTTTGAAGCGTTCTGATCTAGCATGAGCCGGTAAGACTGTGACTGAATTCATTGCGCCTAAGCATCCAAAGCAGCCCGCTCCTCAGCCATCCTGGTATTCTATGCGTTTAACTCCTCTTTGGCCTGTGCTATCTCATCACGCAACTTCACGACCGCCGCATCATGTTGATCTTGATCTGCCGGGTTAACCACCGCTGTTAACAGCGCTGACAGCTTATCTAGTAAGTCGGTTAAAACCTGAGCCGGCAGGCGCTCAAGGCCTCTTGCCCCGGCAGCCGCTGCTGACCCGGAAACCAGCTCTGCTGCTGTCGATGAGTGTTGTACGAGCTGTGTACCGGCCATGAAGATTGCAACCCGGTTCGGCGGCTCACAGGGGTCCGGAATACTGTCGCCATCGGAACAGCCCCCAAGTTGGCCCTCTTGCGGTTGATACAATGATTCAGCCTCACCAGTGGATGACTCACCATCAGAATAGACGACGGTCTCACCACCAGATGTCGATCTATCCCCAGGTTCCGCTCCATGGATAAATCCCACGAAGGCACGATTCATGGCGGGCTGAACCCGGGCGGGTCTTTCACGTTGAGCCGTCTCGATGATGTCAGTGCAGATGTCCGGCTCAGGGCCTGGTTCGCTGATCTTGACGATGAAAACATGAATTCTGCCGAAGGGGACCCGGTACCCGGTACCCGTACTCAATTGAGCCGGCCCCGGGGCCCCAGCCTGCGTCGTCGATGTAGAGCTTGCCGCGACGACTCTTGGTCATCCGGCCCACGACATATCCCTTGATCCCTTCGAAGTTCCCCTCTAAGAACTTGAAACCATCGTGCAATAGCCCCAATGTGGGCGCCAACTGTAGTGGAATTGTCACGGCAGATGTCCTAGTATGAGGACTTAGTCGTGGTGCCATCACAATGAGGTTAGCTTAAAGTGGTTAATCAAGACAAAGGACACGGGGAGTTTATACTGGTTCGGCCCCTTACAGTGAAGGTAAAAGCCTAATCCGGTTGTAGGTGGTATTGCTAGGGTTTCGATGAACGGGGAGCGAATACGCTTGACCCGGCTCTTGATCTGTTGATTCTTGTCCTAAGCCACCGCTGGGTCGTCCCCTTATATACACGGGTTGATGCCCTGCGGCCTATAGAGTCCCGGCCGGCTTATACAACGTATCCGAATCGGTGACCCTTCGTTCCTACCTTACAAAACAAGTATACATACATGGTGGTTTATATCCGCGAGCCTTAAGCCGCCTTCGGGTTTGACCCTCTACAAAGTCCATCTATGAACCGCCATATGCTTCTTGGGCTTCATTAAGATGAATCGTCATAGGGATGACCCGGCCCCTCCTGGGCGGGTCATACCTAATAGTTATATCCCCAACAGTCACTAAGGAACAGACATGTGTCCAATGGTCGGATTTTGAACACACGCGGCAGCTTGACTTGGGCTACAAGCAAAGCTGACTCATTCAAATCTGGATAAGATTTACTCTCATTGCCTTCACTCGAAGACATAGGACTTGGGTTGAGCATCACGTCAGTCTTCTGACTTTGTTCACTTGGACCCCACTTAATAGTTCGGTGGTTCCTATGACTCAATAAAAAAGAAAATGAAACTATGAAAGAAACTATGTCTTCGCACTCCATAGTCTCCACGTGAATGTCTTCACACATCATTATCTCCAACGTGAATGTCTTCACGAACCACCATTGTCTTCGATGTCGTCATACATTTTTAGGGGTCATCTCTGGTAGGTAAACCGAATCAATGAGAGACTTCTACCTGTGGTATCCTGCAATTCTCACAAACACATTAGTCCCTCAACCATGTTTGTCGTCAATACTCCAAAACCAACTAGGGGTGGCACTAGATGCACTCACAATTGCTTCACCCTTCCTCTTCGGGGAAAAACCCAACGCAGCTCACAAGTAGCAATCTGCATTCTCTTCTTTCTTTCTTTTGAGGTCAAATGGTAAAATAGGATTATCAAAGTAACCCTCATCATCTTCTCTCCAAATTCAATACCACAAATGGAAGAACCACTTATGTGACCGCATTGTCGGTCGGTGACGTCCCCTCCTCACCACTGGTCCACTATGCTGGTGTTTGCTGCTACTCGTCGCGTTGGATAGTGTTATCATGCACACTGCAACTGCTCCGGAATCTATAGCTCCTCGTCCACCTGGCAGCTATAGCTCCTTGTTGGTTAGTGCCAGTGCAAACATGCGTACAGTCACATTGTATTAGCGTCCTTGGGCTCGATTACTCTCGAGTGAGAAAAGAAAACATTAAGAGGATTGGCGGGTGGCTTTATTTCCTTTTGTAATATACTTGAAATCTTGTTGCAACCATTATATCTTGAAAACAATTTCGTGCTTTAATGTTTTATATACATCAATTTGTGTTAGAAAATTAGGAGAGAGGCCATATGGGTGCATTTGAATTTTCACCCCAAGTTACTTGATACTTTGATGTTTAACCCGTCTTGCAATCATTTGCCCTCTCATAGAATGAACTTTGATCTTTTGTCCATATCGAAATAATCTAAATTATTTGGTTTTCTTTTTTAAGTATATGGTAAAAATAGATTACCAAAGTGCCCCTCATCATCTTCTCCCCGAATTCAATACCATAAATGGAAGAACCACGTTTTTTAAGAAACCCGCGTGTATCAAATAAAGTTAGCAATTATAACATACGCGAATTGCACTGGAAAACACCAGAGGGGACAACTGTCATGGCACATAAGCAAAAAAACACCCTCGCATAAATAAATTTTGTAAGCGGGCCTTGAAGGGGGTTGATTGTTGAACCAAATCATCGTTATCCGCCAGCACGCCGCTGACGTCATCGCCGGCCACGTTGTCGGTCGGTGCCGTCCCTCCTCACCGAGGGTGCTCATCCACGACGTCGGTGGGTGCTGGTACTCGCTGCCGCCGAATAGCGCCACTCATGCACGCCATAACTGCTCTGCGACGCCGGTGGGTGCTGGTACTCGCTACCGCCGGATAGCGCCACTCATGCACGCCGCAACTGCTCGGCGTCGGTAGCGCCACCGCCCCTTGTTCGGTAGCGCCGGCACGCAAACACGCGTACGGTCGCGGCGTATTAGCGTCCTCACGCGGGATTACGGTATCTCGAGTGAGAACAGAAAAAAAAATAAAAAGAGGGTGGCTTTAATTTCCTTTTGCAATACACCAAAAATCTTGAGGCAGCCATTAGATCTGGAACACAGTTTTGTGCCTGTGAATGTTATATATACAGCAGTTCCTTCGGAAATAGGGCAAACGCACAGGAGAGGAGAGGAGAACAGAGGGATCGAATAAACCTCGGGGCCCTGCGGTTGTGTTGCCAATCGGCGAAGTGCACCGCGGCGCCGCGGATGGGGCCTCTCAAATCTCCCTTCTTGTCCCCCTCTGGCCCCAGGCCAACTTCCCCTGCAAGCAGAAGGCCACCGCCGCCCGGCCATCGTCATCACCGTCTGCCGCCGCCCCCTCCGCTGCCGCCTCCGCCCCCGCTCCCTCTGCCGCCGCCGCCACCCCTTCCCTCGTCTTCCCTGCCATTGCCGCCTCCATGCCCCCCAGCCGATGCCCTCCAGATGCCGCCGTCACCTCCTCTGCCCCCGCCGCCGCCGCTACCCCCCGTCACCTCTCATCTGTCCCGTCTCTCGTCGTCTCCGCCATTGCCGCCTCCACGGCGTACCCTCCGGAAGCCGGCGCGCCGTCGGACTCCGCCGGTGGGGGGAGCCTCCTCGGCCTCCGGCCTCCCCACCATCGTGCTGGCCCTCGCTTGTACTGCCCCTGCCAAGCGGGCGAGAGAGGGGCATTCTGTCGAACAACTGGCGCCCGCGCGTGGGTCTCCGAAGACCCTGCCCGCCTGCGACACCGCGCCCGGTGAGGAGCTCGCCGGCGTCCCTCTGGAGCTGCTCCCGCCCAAGAAGAGGCTCGTGCGGTGCCTCCCATACGAGGCGGCCTCTACGATCCAGGAGATCGCCAGCCACGGCCGCGGCGACGGGTTCGGGGATCGGCCCGCCTCTCCCACCGTGGAAGGCGAGGGCAACGCCGACGGGTTCGGGAATCGGCCCGTCTCTCCCACCGTGGAAGGCGACGGCAACGGCGACTGGTTCGGGAATCGGTCCGTCTCTCCCACCGTCGACGGCGACGGCGACGGCGAGGGGTTCGGGAATCGGCCCGTCTCTCTTACCGAGGAAGGCGAGTGGGACGGCCACAGCGACGGCGAGGTGTTCGGGAATCGGCCCGTCCCTCTCGCCGTGGACAGCGACGGCGGCGGCATCCACGGGGAGGAGCCTCAGGTCTACCGGGACGACGACGGACTGCGCGCCGAGCTTAACCGCCTCCACGTCCCCCGGCCGTCGCTGGTGCTGACGAAGCGGCTGACCCTCTCGGACCGCAGCCGCGAGAAGGCCCGCCTCGTCCTCCCGGACGGCCTGGTGAGGGCCTCGCCGCTGCTCAGCGCGATGACGCCGGGGGAGCGGCACATGGTCCTGGCCGGCGGCGGGCTGGCTGTGCCGTCGTTCGACCGCCTGGGCCGACCGTACCACATGATGCTGAAGCGCGACCGCCTCGCCCGCACGTACCGCCTGACGGGCGAGTGGTCCCTGTTCCTGTCGCGGCACGGCGGCATGCGTGACGGGGACGCGGTGGAGGTGTTCGCCTTCCGGCCGCCCGGATGGCAGGCGCGCCTGGGCAGGTCCGGCCAGGGCGGGCTCGGCATGGCGCTGCTCCACTGCCGGCGCCCGCGCGCGGCCCCGGCGCCGGCCAACGCGGCGGACTGGGACGGCTGGGGCTGCGACGCGGCAGACGACGGCCTGGTGCTTCCCGACGAAAACCCTGCGAGGCGGGAAAGGCTGGCCCGGCGGCGCCGGCGGCGAGGTCGACCTGTGAATCACAACGGCCCCTTTCGTCCTTCCTAGGCGTGCCTGAGCCAGAGAGAGTGGGATCGACGGAGAGGTAAGGAGATCCATATAGAGTACAGTTCGTGCTGAAGCTGATGAGCGTGTGGCGGCCGCCGGCCGCCGGCGACGGTGGCATGCGGTGGTTTTTAGCGATCAATGGGACCGGCAGCAAAAGTAGTTTTCTGGAGTGGGCAGGAGCGATCAATGGTGGCAGTTGCAGTACAATCCATCTCAACTTGTAAGCTGCGCATTTTGGCATATGCATATGAAACAGTGGAATTTGAGGTTGAACGATGCGCATCTGCCTGCCCTCGTTGTTTGGTTTTGGCTGGAGTATAACCTGAAGCTTCCATCGCGGTCTTGCACTCGTTGTTCTCTGTCTTAGCAACTCCAATGCTGATTACCAAACAGCCCGCAAATGTCTGGGCTGGATGATCAAAACAATTTAGGTCATTCAAGGGCGCTCATCGAAATTATCCGGACCGATCCGAAAGTCCAAAATCCCGCGACCCGGCATCGAATTCCGCTCTCTCTGCGTCGTCTCAAGAACTGTCTGCGCATTCAGAGCAGAAGTGATCGGCCGACTGCCCGCATTCTCGTCGGCTGATCGGTCGTTCGCCTACACGACACTCACACCGAGGCGGAGCCATAGAAGCCTACTCTGGCGCTCTGCATTCAACCCGGCACTCGCCCTGCCTAGGCTATTTAAGTTGGCTGACCACGCCGCAAAAACCCTATCCCTCAGAGCCCTTCTAGTGTATGAGGAGCTGTCCAACCACTTGTTCTCATCATCGTCTGTTGTCGACCATCACCATAGCCCGGTCCTTTGCTATGTGGAACAAGAGCGTCACGTCGGCGCGTCTCGCCTAAATCGCGAGGGAGGTCCGTGACACGAAGGCTCGACTCCAAGCGTGCATTGATCCCGGCCAACCTGTCAGCTCTCCAGAGCGCTCAGAGGAGATGAAGGGCGAGGAGGAGGGTGACCCCATGATAGGGATCACCATGGAGGAGGGGCATGTGTGCGCGTCGGTGGAGGAGCCATCGGTGTCTGGGTTCAGCATGGTGCAGGCGAGGTAGCACTACGGCCGGGTGCTAGTGGAGGAGGAGCGGGCGCCCGCATCGGTGGAGATGTCGGTGTTCGCGTTCAGGCAACTGCTGGTGGAGCAGCACTGCAACCTTCAGCTCCTAAAGGAGTACCGGCCGATGGAGGACCGACTAGAGGCGGAACGCGCGTCCAGAGTTCTCGTCGTGACCATTGTTGCGGCGGACCTGGCGATCCTCGACATAAACTGGGCCGTGCTCGACTCCATGCACAACCTTTGCGCCGTCTGTCGTGAGCATCGGCGGCTCAACGTCAACAAGGCATAGCGCAACCATCTCTCCGAGGGGTTGGAGGCTAAGTAGGATGACGCGCAATGAGCGATGATGCCAAAAAGGCATTCGTTGTCACCACTGCCTCCTTCGTGTCGGCCCGCAATGACTTCGATGTCAGACCGTCCGGTGCAGGCCTCACCTCCGACAACCACGTCGATTTCCAGAGCGACGGCACTGAAGAGTAAATTAGATTTATTTTTTCCGTAGATGTTTTATTACTTGTTTTGAGGATCTTTTCTATGCATTTTTTTCAAAAATCAATGCAAAAATCGGTGCCCATGGTATTTAAATGGTATTTTTTTTTTCAAACCGGGCTATACCCCTTTCCATTGCAAATGAACAGAAATACAGAGTTCAGAAACATATCAGAAGGAAGGAAAATGGTATTTAAATGACTCGGTTGGATGGGGCTCCCCGTCCATAGAATGTCCATTTGATGATCTGTGTTGGAGTTGCCCCTAAATTGCCCGTGATGTCCATGGACAAGGTTGCATGAGAGATGGCGGCGAGGCTTGGTGACAGCGTGACAAGGTATCATGTGATGTACGCTAGCTGCGCAAATGTACGTTTATGGCTGAAGGCTATGCAAGGCGAGTCCTTTTTTTAACTCCTACGACTTTGTTAAACAATAATCATATATGTTACAAGGGAGGGGATTAAAAAGTCAGGAGGATAATTACGTCACTCCTCATAAAGTTCCCCTCTATAACTCGCTCGGGCTAGCCAATCCGTAACGGCATTACTTTCTCGGGCAGAATACACAATCGCCGCCTTGCTGAAAGAAGTCGTCAACTTTTGATAACCATCAATAGTCATTGCTCCCAAAGCTCGGTATTCTAAAGGATCCAAGATGGCCTACACAATTTCCAACCATTCCCATTCAACAACCATTTGGGGGAATACCCATCTCATCAGCGAGACGCGACCCTTCCTGAGATTATGCACTCCAAAAGTTTCGATGGTGCTTTCCCCTTTGCAGCTAGCACATTCGCCACAATGCCTCTAATGCTTAGAGTTGAACGTATAGGGGAGCCCGTGTTTTCATTATGAGGAATTTTACGGCGCTTCCATCAAATGTACTCTCTCTGATCTATATTAATTGTCATTGATTTAGTATAATTTTATATTAAATCGGTGACAATTAATATATATGCGAGGGAAACCAGCCACCATAATTGTTTCGATTTCATTGGGTATTGGGGATGTCATATCTCCTGTTAGCTCGTCACACGGTAGTTGCTCCGGAATCACCGATCCAGAGAGACCATTATGAAGAATTGAAGATGTAATTTCAATGTATTCTTGATTTGATATCCCGGTCCGTCAAAGTACAGTACTAGCAAGGGATTTCATATGCCCATCCGTCAAAGTACAGTAGCAAGCGAGTCGTTTGTTATTGCGACGTGAGTGTTGGCAGTGTGTCGTCACATGGTCTGGCTATTATGGGCTGCTCGAAGATCGAAACTACTTGACGAACGACAGTCCGTGGACGATGCTTGCACGACCGATGATCCAACGGTGCAAATCCACGCATCAGATGTGATTAAAGGCTCAGCTGGCTCTGTCGTCCATAAATCGTGCAAGGAATGTCGTGTGTGTAGCAATGCTGCTCGAAGATCTGCCTGCGCCGGTGGGTGTGGTTTTCCTATTGGTTCTTTCTTATATTAATGAAAATGACTTGTTTGAGAAAAGAGATTGGTGGTTGTTGACGCGGCTACATAGAATGCACGTGGCATCTGGTCTGGTCGTGCTGTAAATTTTTTGGTTGTTGAATAGCATGCACGTAGGCTGGTTGACTGCGCTGAAGTCGATCAGGCGGCGGCACGGGTAGTCAGGTGGTTCCCCGCGTCCCTGGATGTCGGACCGGGCATCGCCGCACCTGTGTCTTCCATTCCAACGGTGCACACCGTGAAGCTAGCAAAGTACTGTAGCTAGTGGGACTTTACGTGCCACAGTTCTCCCAGAAAACTTGCGGCTCAGAGATCCCAGGACTATGGAACAAGCAACTGATGATTACTGATGCAATGAGCAGGAGCAGGGGGCATTCAACTGTGCATCTGGCGTACGAGATGCAAAATACGCTTTAGGTATAATATAATATTATATGCCTAACTTGAATAGGGTACCGTCAGAATCGGCACTCGGTTGATTCAGGTCATTCCTCCGGTGAATAAGTTCGAGTTCCAACAATTACTGAAAGTCGCTACTTATCTACAAAATCTTCCCTGCACTCAGGAAAGCAAACTACTACCACCACCTTGTTACCTATTTCTAGTTAGGGAGCCTGCAGCTATCACCCCCATTACCAGGCAAATTATCTCCTACCTGCGCACGCAGTCTTCAGGCTGCGGGCAGGTTCTTCTTAACCTTGTCTTCCAGGAACTTCCTAGTGTCAGCGCCCTTCACGTTGAACTCCATCAGAAGATCTTCAAACAGCGTCTTGAGGTTGTCAGTGAACTGAGTGCGCCTACCCAGAGGATCCACCCTCATCACTTGTTGCTTCTTTGGTACACTGCTGCTACTGCTGCTGCTGCTGCTAGATGCTCCAGTGCCGTCGTATTCCGCTTCTTCCTCTTCAGGGACCTCCGATCCAACCATGTTACCCTCTAGGTAGTGTTTGCATGCTGCCAGAATGGTGCGTCCGCGTTCCCGGAAGTGGCCGGCGACAAGGTCTCCAAAGTGCTGCAAGTAGAGCCAACAACAAAGGAAGGTTACTAAAAAGCAGTAGATAATAGAGTTCCATGTGACTTAACTGTCTGGTAATTACAAATAAGGGATCTTGCAAAATTAAATTAAAACTTATCACATAGGAAGCACCTTCCCGTTAATCAGGATCAGAATGACCTCTTTCTATAGTAACAGAAACAGGATAAAATACTATTAAACCAGGATCAGGGAATACTCAGCACACCTGCATGTTCTTCCCCTTGGCTATAAATCTATAATATGTTTGGTCTGTCCAAAAAAGAAGCTGCGGCATGTCACATCCTACATTCCTATCTTCTACTCCCTCCGTTCCTAAATACTTGTCTTTCTAGTCATTTTAACAAGTGACTACATACGGAGCAAAATGAGTGAATCTACACTCTAAAATATGTCTACATACATCCGTATGTAGTAGTCATTTGAAATGTCTAGAAAGACAAATATTTAGGAACGGAGGGAGTAGTACTTATCATTTTGTTCTGTAGATAGATCATTTTGTTCTGTAGATATATGGCCGTCTTTGCATACCGAAAATTTTCTTAAACTCCATTCATTCAGTCAAGTATGCATACTACTAGGTATCAAGCTGCCCTTGCCGACTAAGAATACGAAAAAATGAGTAACCAGGCATTGCATTACTCAGGTAATCATGTACAAGGCTGGCTGCTTATTTAGGCCTAAACTGGAACAAGCCCAAAGGCCCACCCAAAATCCACTACAAGGTGGGACTGGCCAAGCGCACACCAGCCAGTGTTTTAGAACATTGATGATGAAACAAACCTTCATATAGCATATTCAAGCATATAACCGCAGCAAATGCAGTAAACCACTGGAAGATCCAGAAATTTGAGGAAATAAAAGGGCTAATCTCTAATAGTCTAGCATGTCACGAGTAAGTTTCTTGTTTCAGCATGCATTAAAAGGACAGGAGAGAGACTATTATTTTGTTTTTGCCCGTTAACAGCCAGAACTGTAGGTACATATAGCAAAACATTACCTCCGGAGGCCTTCTAAGTGAATACAGCATAGTCCTACAGGAGTGCAGAAATGTGGTCTTGTTATACTCTACAGAATGCTGTTGTCCAGTTGTGGTATTCGCAGAGCCTGCATATCCCGGTTCATTGAAGTATGGCTTCTCATTCAAAATGAGAGCCTGAATGGACACAAGCACCTGCAGCATGGTTGAGTGAGCTGAGTTCCACTTCTCGCAACCACTACCACTCCAGGTACCAAGGAGGCTAAGGCAGACTTTTCCACAATTATACAAGTTCGGATTAAGTCGAAGCCCTCCAGAATGGTAATACACCAACTGCAGCACCATCAATGTTAAGCATTTTAGTAAAATGATAAATATAATCACATAAAGAGAAATGCTAAAAGCTTACGTACCGGAGGCTCTGAAGGATAATTAGAGGTAAAATGTGCATCAAAGAAGAAGAGACCATCATGATAGGGTGTTCCCTTAGGGCCAATAATCGCAGCCCTAAGAAGATCCATTCTATCTTCAGCAACACGGACAAAGATAGAAGCTACAAAAAAGAGTAGTTTTCACAATTTATACTTCTGATTGGAGAGAAAGTATACTGAAAAGGTGCAATAAATAAGCCATAGCTTGCTCAACTTCATAATCAATCCGTTTGCTAGTGCTAAGTCAAATGAGAAATAACTAAATTTCGTAGAGCAAATTTAGCTGCCAATTAGCCGTGGGATTTGATTATTTATCCAGATCTCAAATTCATTTATGTATTATTTTGGTGTTATTGTCCCCACTGTTGGATGAAAGATTCTAGGGCTCACAGCATTGACTGGGTATTAGAAATCAAATATGCCATTTAAGCCTCACTAGTCATTCAGTACAAAGCTACGCAAAACCGATGCCAAACAAATCATTGAATTGTTTTAGCCACACTAGATTAACATTAAGTATAAGTCCAGATCTAATAGATTTCAGAACTCACTCCAAAATCTTAAGATTGTACAGAGATACTTAATAAGCTTAGAGCATAAAGTAGAATGCTTCCATAAATTGACAGTTCTACTAAGATTATAACCCTAAGTGTGTAAATATATCACAAGAACAATGAATACATCCATTTTTAAGCAGTTTAATCAGATAAAACAATTAAGAAACCTATAAAATAGAGAAAGCCACATAAAAATTACAATATTATACTTCTATCAAATGATGGGATGATGGTCTTGTGCACCCTGTGCAGACATACTTAAGTGTGCAGCACGGAGAATTGAATAACAAGGTCAATAGATGTACATTAACTCTCCATGCATGCATTATATTACGAGATAAGCTTGAAAGACTGATGTCCTTTATGAGCCTTAAGTAGGCTAAAGGGGTTATGGTTCGTGTGCCCCAAGAACCTAAATTTCTACCTTGGACACTCATAAGAACATGACAAAAGGCGCATGCAAGCAGTAGAGCCAATTGTGTTGGCTAGAGAAAATCTAGTTCACCAGAGTGTTATGGAGGTGCTAGGTTAAATTTTAAGTGGAATATACCTTTGTCCCACTTATTATTGGTAAAACTGAATAGTTAACTTACAGAAATCTAAAGAGAGAAACCGAGTTGTTAACAGCTAACCTGGTAGATCTTTCTCTAAAAGTTTCCAGTCATGTTGAATTCTCTTTGCCCATTCCCTGCTTGTCTGAAATAATATGCACATGAACAAGACGTAAGTATCACACGCTCCGCAAGAATAAAATAAAATAAGAAGGGATTCGTATACAAAATGAGCATAATGTGTGAAATCAATTAATTCAACACATTACCTTCCCCACTGATTTATTAGCATAATGGTGGTCAGAGAAATTTTGAACAGTGTAGAATTGTTGAAATGCCTTATATTTCCTTGTAATTTCATCCTCAACTAACTCATCTGACGCTCCGTCCTGCTCGTCATTGGCTGCAAGTTTCTGAAGCCATGGTACAGTAGCCTCCACACCTGGAGGCAGATCTAAATCATCAAATTTATCAGCAAGCTGCTGATTAAAGTCAGCTTCATCGAATTCATATTCAGAGTCATCGCCGTTTTCATCATCACAATCATCATCATCATCCATATAGTAATCCTCTTCCTCATTTTCTACGTAATCAGTATCTGGTAGCTCTGATTCAGACATTTGCACAGAAGCACTTGTGCTGGATCCAACTTGGTCGCTGGAAGAACCCTGTTAGATAGTGACATGTCAGTAGAAAACAGAGGTAATTATGCTGTTGTATGGTGAAACTAAAACTAGCAGAGTACTTCATTCCGCAATTAACTATGTGATGTCTAATTAGTATTGTTTGTGATATAATTAAACGGAAATCCCATCCTCATGATCCGAACCATACAGATAAGATAAGAAATAACAGAAAAGACGATCAGAATAACAGAAACACACAAAGATCGGAACTTATGGCATGCAGATGGCACCGACACCCCTAAAATCTTCAAACAGATCAAATTGGTCGTAGACCTAAGCCAATTATGACCGGCATTGCATCAACGACCTGACAAAGGGTACGCGCCGCACGATCGCATCCACAAACCCCTCAAATCCCGGACATAATTAAGAAATTAACCCCAATAAAGACCTATAAACCCTCCTAAATTTCCGCCCAAAACTCGAAACCCTAGTGTCGAGATCGCGGCTTCTCACCGCATAAAAACCCCAATTCCGACTGAACAAAACCCTAAACGCGACACCTCGGGCGCAACGTAGGGACTTGGCACGCGAAAATCCAAGGCCGCGCACCGCGTTCGGTGCGGAGAAAACCAAAATCAACTGGGGAACGCGGAACGAACGGAACCCCACGAACCGGGCGAAATTACCTCGCATCGCTGGCGCTTCTGCTGCGATGAACTCCAAGCCGCCGCGCCCGTCGCCCAGCAGGACGAGCCCCCCTGCTGCGGCCCGCGGCACCTGCACGGGAACAATACCCCTTAAGCCGATCACCCAACGGCGAAAAGATTAAAAAAACAACCAAAAAGTTGAGGCGCCGTCCGATCGCGGCGGCGGCGGCGACGGGGAGGAGGTGCCGTACTCGGTGTCCATGGCCGCCGGCGGAGGCCAGGCCGGGGGCGCCGCGAGAGGTGTAGGAGGCGGGGTGGGGTGGGAGCTCGGGCGGAGTGCGCGGGTGCGACGGAGGAGAAGCGAGGCGAGACTGCGAGAGGGGAAGGGGAACGCGTGGCCGTACCGATCTATTTGGCCCGGGGGGTTGGCAGAGTCCTGGGACCCACCGCACTGGCGCTCCTAGGCGCGCCGCACTCGCTCGCTGTAGCCTGGGGCCACGGTGGAGGGAACACCGTTCCAGGCCCACGTGTCAGCGGGTCGGGTTGAGTCCTGGCGTGAGGGGAGGGGAAGAGGGGAGGAAGGTTAGGTTCCGCGACGGCGACGCGCTTGCCCACGAGTCAGGGTTGGTATTGACGGTGGACCCGGTATGTCAGGGTGGACGAGCTGGACCGGGTCGGCGGCTACCGGTTTAGCCTATGTTTATGGGTTTGGAAAGGCTGAAAAACCGGAGCGTTAGGCTTGATTTCACAAGTTGATGTTTACTAAGGGCGATACTGTCTTATCTTAAGTTCGGCACATGATAATTTAGAAAAGATAATAAAAAATGGTGTACTACGATGGTTATTTTTTAGTCTTATCTTTTTATAACTAAGGCCTCTTTTAGTTCATAGGATAGGATTATCATAGGAATAGGAATCTTGTAGGAAATGAGATGACATGTATCTCAAATCCTATAAGTAGAAATAGGAAATAAGATATCATTTGGTTGACAACAAAGGAATTTTTCCATTGAGTCTAGACTCTTTTTTATTTTCCTATGAAATGTGGAGGATAGGAACCAATCCTATGTAGGAATAGAAGGAAAAAATCCTATAAGAATCCTATCCTCTAGAATTATTATGAAATTCCTCTAAACCAAATGAGGCCTAAGGCCTCTTTTGGTTTATAAGGTAGGAAAATCATAGGAATAGGAAAGTCATAGAAAATGAGATGACATGTACCTCAAATCCTATGACTAGGAATAGAAAAGGAGATGCTCTTTGGTTCACATCATAGGATTTTTTCCATTGAGTCTAGCCTAATGTTTATTTTCCTATGAAATGTGGAGGATAGGAAGAATTCCTCCACAGAAATAGGATTTCATTCCTACATACCAAAGGGCTCTAAAGGAATTTTTCCTATAGAAATCCTATCCTATGAAATTCCTATAAGATTCCTCTAAAACAAAGGAGGCCTAAATGTTCCTAAATATGTGGTGAGATAATTATTGTTGTATTCTACATGATAATACGTGTGTTATTCATATAATAAATAATAAAGTATAAGCCACATGGATATTGATATCGACCTAATGAAATTGAAAAGACAGCAAAACACTAGCTTACCACAAAGGATCGTCAACCAAAAACAAAATTACAATCATGACCGACGACATCCTTAAGCTTGACTCCAACACACGTCACCACTGTAGCAGCCACCTCTTCACTTGAGCTCGACGCGGCTACATCACTGATATGCAACTTTACGGGCCTCTAAAGTAGCTTACCAAGGAGAAGTCATTATCGTTGAAAGAATCTAGCCGGGTAGTACCCAGATACCTCATTGAAATCCAGATCTGGCACCCCTCACAGCTAAGACGTGTGAGAGAAAATCATACCTGCTAATCATTCTCCAATTCAGTAATGTTGCGGATGTTGGCTTGGCCCTTCACGCTCCTTTGCTCGACATACGAGGCGTGGTGTAGACAGTCCAGGTGTGGAGTCGGAGACTGATAACCCATAAGTATAGGTGATCGTGACAGTCTCCGAGGGTGGTATCACTACTGCAGGATGGTCCTAACGCGACAGTACAATCAGAGACCCTTCGATGAAACTGTATGCGATGCGTTAATCGCAAACAATGGTGTAAGAAAACCGTCAAAAATGACATGAACAGTTTGCGATGGTGGAGGCATCAAACATGATTCAGATTAGAGTTGTGCGTGCGATACATGGCGTACGATTGATCCATACGAACCATTTGCGATGAGCATAACAACAGAAATGGTCAGCCAGATGAAGGTGTGTGCGATATACGGCATACAGTTCACTCAGATGAATTATTTGTGATTAAGCAACACAACAAAAACGGCCAGCCAGATCAAGGTGTGTGTGATATATGACATACAATTTACTCGGATGAATTGTTTGCGATGAGCCAAGACAACAGAAACGGTTCAACTTAACAAGATGTGTGTGATGCGTGGGAAATAGGTCGTAATCAAAAATATGTGTGAAGACCGATAATAACACTAATGATTGTTGCTAATAAGTCGTGTGTGTTGTGGACAAACGCTTGTTGGTATACAATTGCCAGTGATTGATGAAATCATCACTGACGGGTTCCTTAGTTTACTCCGTGTGCGATGTGATTTGTCCTGTCTACAATAGAACAACATATATAATCAAAATAAACATCCAATTACATAAGTAACTATACAAAACAATCGCACACACACCTCAATAAACAATTACATGCATTCTAAACTAGGAGAAACAATCATCTAATCATCTACTTCTTGTGATGCTGTCGTCGCTGCTCTGTGACTTGATCCCTCGTCCGGGGCAGGACGAAGGCACTTGCCTGCGTACTTGATCCGCTTGTACATCTCATAACTTGTGTATGCGTCCTTGGCCGCGTACTTGACGTGTTCTTCATCCAGTATCTGCTCCGAGGCACTATGCCAGGTGATCTTGTCCTTCTTGCTATCATCCATCATCTTCATGTAGTAGGGGTCGATGATGGCCGAGGTGAGGTCAACCAGGGAGTCCTGATTGTTCTTTGTGTTCCCCCAAACCGTGTAGTGGTCATGGATGTCGACAAGATTCCGGCAGGCCAAGCCCGAAACCTTGAGCATTTGTACATCTTTGTTGGTGTCCACTGTAGCGAAACTGTAGTCGGGGATGTTGATAAACTGGCGAAACGCTCGCAGGGCCTTGTGGCCAGGTGGTAGTGGTAGACGAGGATGTCATGGCACACTGATACGTCTCCAACGTATCTATAATTGTTGATTGTTCCATGCTATTATATTATCTGTTTTGGATGTTTTATATGCAATAATATACTGTTTTATATTATTTTTGGGACTAAGCTATTAACCTAGAGCCCAGTGCTCGTTCCTGTTTTTTTCTTGTTTTTGAGTTTCGCAGAAAAGGAATACCAAATGGAGTCCCAACGGAATAAAACCTTCGTGATGATTTTTCTTGAACCAGAAGACAACCAGGAGACTTGGAGATGAAGTCGGAGGAGCCAAGACGCGGCCATGCCCGATGGTAGTTTTTTCATCAGGTAACTGCATCGTGGCGCCGCGCCCGATGCAACTGTTGGGGAACGTAGCATGCAATTTCAAAAAAAATCCTACGCTCACGCAAGATCTATCTAGGATATGCATAGCAACGAGAGGGGGAGAGTGTGTCCATGTACCCTCGTAGACCAAAAGCGAAAGCGTTTGTTAACGCGGTTGATGTAGTCGAACTTCTTCTTGTTCTGACCGATCAAGCACCGAACGTACGGCACCTCCGAGTTCTGCACACGTTCAGCTCGATGACGTTGCTCGAACTCTTGATCCAGCAAAGTGTCTAGGGAGAGTTTCGTCAGTACAATGGTGTGGTGACGGTGATGGTGAAGTGATCCGCGTCGGGCTTGGCCTAAGCACTACGTGAATATGATCAGAGGCGTAAACTATGGAGGGGGCGCCGCACATGGCTTGGAACAATTGATGTGTGTTGTAGGCGCCGCCTCCCCACGTATATAAAGAAGGGAGGGGGAGGAGGCCGGCCCTAGGCGCGCCCAAGTAGGAGGAATCCTACTTGGGCTCCTAGTTGGATTCGCCCCCCCTTTCCTTTTACCGAAGGGGGAAAGAGAGAGGGGAGGAGAACCTCCCCTAGTCCAATTCGGCCCCCTTCCCTGTGGGGGGCATGCCACCCCTTTGTGGGATGGTGTGCCCCCCTCCTATGGCCCATATGGCCCATATCTTCCCCCGGGGGGTTCCGGTACCCCCCCTGGTACTCCGATATGTACCCGATACATTCCGGAACACTTTCGGTGTCCGAATACTATCATCCAATATATCAATCTTTACCTCTTGACTATTTCGAGACTCCTCGTCATGTCTGTGATATCATCCAGGACTCCGAACAACATTCGGTCACCAAATCACATAACTCATATAATACAAATCATCATCGAACGTTAAGCGTGCGGACCCTACGGGTTCGAGAACTATGTAGACATGACCGTGACTCCTCTCCGGTCAATAACCAATAGCGGAACTTAGATGCTCATATTGGTTCCCACATATTCTACGAAGATCTTTATCGGTCAAACCGCAATGACAACAACATACATTATTCCCTTTGTCATCGGTATGTTACTTGCCCGACATTCTATCGTCGGTATCTTCATACCTAGTTCAATCTCGTTACCGGCAAGTCTCTTTAACTCATTTCGTAATGCATCATCCCGTAACTAACTCATTAGTCACATTGCCTGTAAGGCTTATCATGATGTGCATTACCGAGAGGGCCCAGAGAAACCTCTCCGATACTCAGAGTGACAAATCCTAATCTCGATCTATGCCAACCCAACAAACACCTTCAAAGATACATGTAGAGCATCTTTATAATCAGCCAATTACGTTGGGACGTTTGATAGCACACAAGGTGTCGGGGATATACCCCGCGGAGTAACCCGACCGGAAGTATAACCCGGCCGGACTTGGCGATTCACCGGCGACCCGCACTGACCATACGGTTTACAAGCAACCTGACTGAACATTATGACTCACTGGTAACCCGGCTGGCGGAACAGATGGATGACAAGGCCCAAGGCCCAAGGCCCAGAAGGCCGGTTTATGTTAATGGTAGGCCAGTTTAAGAGGAAAGGCGTGACGAACATTTACCTTACAAGGAGTTAAGACCCGTACTTGTATCCGGTTTGTATTAGAAGGTAGACTAGTCCTAATCCTAATAGGACTCCACATGTAACCCGCCCCTCTAACTTATATAAGGAGGAGCAGGGCTCCCCAAAGAAGGGACAAGCAAGAGGAAAATAATCTTAAGGGTTAGACATAACTGGGAGAGCCGGTTTACGGCGACTCCCTCGTGATGATAATGAGACCTAGCCACAAACTGTTGGGGAACGTAGTAATTTCAAAAAAATTCCTACGCACACACAAGATCATGGTGATGCATAGCAACGAGAGGGGAGAGTGTTGTCTACGTACCCTCGTAGACCGGCAACGGAAGTGTTGACACAACGTAGAGGAAGTAGTCGTACGTCTTCCCGATCTGACCGATCCAAGCACCGAACGTACGGCACCTCTGAGTTCTAGCACACGTTCAGCTCGATGACGATCCCCGGACTCCGATCCAGCAAAGTGTCGGGGAAGAGTTCCGTCAGCACGACGGCGTGGTGACGATCTTGATGTTCAACTGTCGCAGGGCTTCGCCTAAGCACCACTACAAAATATTATCGAGGATTATGGTGGAAGGGGGCACCACACACGTCTAAGAAAATGATCACGTGGATCAACTTGTGTGTCTAGGGGTGCCCCCTGCCCCCGTATATAAAGGAGCAAGGGGAGGAGGCCAGCCGGCCCTATGGCGCGCCAAGGAGGAGTCCTCCTCCTAGTAGGAGTAGGACTCCTACTAGGAGGGGGAAGGAAGTGGGGAGGGAGAAGGAAAGGGGGGCGCCGCCCCCCTCTCCTAGTCCAATTCGGACCAGGGGGGAGGAGGCGCGCGGCCCACCCTGGCTGCCCCTCTCTCTCTCTCTCCACTAAGGCCCATATGGCCCATTACTTCTCCCGGGGGGGGTTCCGGTAACCCTCCGGCTCTCCGGTTTTCTCCGAAATCACCCGGAACACTTCCGGTGTCCGAATATAGCCGTCCAATATATCAATCTTTATGTCTCGACCATTTCGAGACTCCTCGTTATGTCCTTGATCACATCCGGGACTCAGAACTAACTTCGGTACATCAAAACTCATAAACTCATAATATAACTGTCATCGAAACCTTAAGCGTGCGGACCCTACGGGTTCGAGAACAATGTAGACATGACCGAGACACGTCTCCGGTCAATAACCAATAGCGGAACCTGGATGCTCATATTGGCTCCCACATATTCTACGAAGATCTTTATCGGTCAGACCGCATAACAACATACGTTGTTCCCTTTGTCATCGGTATGTTACTTGCACGAGATTCGATCGTCGGTATCTCAATACCTAGTTCAATCTCGTTACCGGCAAGTCTCTTTACTCGTTTCGTAATACATCATCTCGCAACTAACTCATTAGTTGCAATGCTTGCAAGGCTTATGTGATGTGCATTACCGAGAGGGCCCAGAGATACCTCTCCGACAATCGGAGTGACAAATCCTAATCTCGAAATACGCCAACCCAACATTTACCTTTGGAGACACTTGTAGAGCTCCTTTATAATCACCCAGTTACGTTGTGACGTTTGGTAGCACACAAAGTGTTCCTCCGGCAAACGGGAGTTGCATAATCTCATAGTCATAGGAACATGTATAAGTCATGAAGAAAGCAATAGCAACATACTAAACGATCGGGTGCTAAGCTAATGGAATGGGTCATGTCAATCACATCATTCTCCTAATAATGTGACCCCGTTAATCAAATGACAACACATGTCTATGGTTAGGAAACATAACCATCTTTGATTAACAAGCTAGTCAAGTAGAGGCATACTAGTGACGTTTAGTTTGTCTATGTATTCACACAAGTATTATGTTTCCGGATAATACAATTCTAGCATGAATAATAAACATTTATCATGCTATAAGGAAATAAAATAATAACATTATTATTGCCTCTAGGGCATATTTCCTTCACAAACAGCATGTAGGGTTGTTACCGGATGATGTTTCCCGGGGCCCGAAGCTGTCTAAACCTTTGTCTTGTGTTGAGTTTCTCAATTCCGCTCAACCCCTCTCAAGCTACCACATAGATGTGTTGGCCTCACGACTAAGTCCTCACAGTAGGACATCTGCCGTGACAATTCCACAACAGTTGGCGCCCACCGTGGGGCACGCGCACGGTGGTGATGAGTTCTTGGAGGGATCTCTTCAGGGATCGAGAAGCTCATGATGTGTGCTAGATAAAAAGGAAAAAAAGCTAGTGCAAAGGATCTACGTCATCTACACGACGAGTGGACAGAATACCAGATACCAGATTGAGATGAAAAATAATTAGGGTTTGACGTTTTGTGCGCCGCCGGCGATGCGAAGCGATCTATCGAAACCAACGGAGGATTGATTTTGTTTGTACTTCGAGTCCAGCAAACTGTCAAAATGTTGTCTGATCCGCCGAGTCCGGTTTGAGACCAACAACAATTTCTGCTGTCTAATCTGCCGAGTCCCGGAAAGAGTCTATTGCCGGGTTATAGGTTTAAAGCCCCGTGGTTTCTGCTAAGGATTGGAGTACTAGTACTGTACACTACGTACCTTTTTATACTCTATGTGAGATCTACTTAAGGCTGACCAGAAGACTAGTATATGCATGTGTTGGGGAACATAGTAATTTCAAAAATTTCCTACGCACACGCAAGATCATGGTGATGCATAGCAACAAGAGGGGGGAGTGTTGTCCACGTACCCTCGTAGGCCAAAAGCGGAAGCGTTATGACAACGTGGTTGATGTAGTCATATGTCTTCACGATCCGACCGATCCAAGTACCGAACGTACGGCACCTCCGAGTTCTGCACACGTTCAGCCCGATGACGTCCCTCGAACTCCGATCCAGCCGAGTGTTGAGGGATAGTTTCATCAACACGACGGCGTGGTGACGATGATGATGTTCTACCGACGCAGGGCTTCGCCTAAGCACCGCTACGATATTCGAGGTGGATTATGGTGGAGGGGGGCACCGCACACGGCTAAGAGATCAATTGTTGTGTCTTTGGGGTGCCCCCTGCCCCCGTATATAAAGGAGTGGAGGACGGAGAGGGCCGGCCCTCTCTACGGCGCGCCCTAGGGGAGTCCTACTCCCACCAGGAGTAGGATTCCCCCTTTCCTAGTAGAAATAGGAGCCCTTCCAAGTAGTAGGAGTAGGAGGGAAGGAAAGGGAAAAGAGAAGAGAAGGAAGGAGGGGGCGCATCCCTTCCCCCTAGTCCAATTCAGACTAGGCCTTGGGGGGCGCGCGGCCTGCCTCTCTCTCTTTCCCCTAAAGCCCAATAAGGCCCATACACTCCTCGGCGAATTCTCGTAACTCCCCGGTACTCCGATAAATACCCGAATCACTCGGAACCTTTCCGATGTCCGAATATAGTCGTCCAATATATCGATCTTTGCGTCTCGATCATTTCAAGACTCCTCGTCATGTCCCTGATCTCATCCGGGACTCCGAACTACCTTCGGTACATCAAAACACATAAACTCATAATATAACTGTCATCGAACTTTAAGCGTGCGGACCCTACGGGTTCGAGAACTATGTAGACATGACTGAGACACGTCTCCGGTCAATAACCAATAGCGGAACCTGGATGCTCATATTGGCTCCTACATATTCTACGAAGATCTTTATCGGTCAAACCGCATAACAACATACGTTGTTCCCTTTTGTCATCGGTATGTTACTTGTCCGAGATTCGATCGTCGGTATCTCAATACCTAGTTCAATCTTGTTACCAGCAAGTCTCTTTACTCGTTCCGTAATACATCATCCCGCAACTAACTCTTTAGTTGCAATGCTTGCAAGGCTTAAGTGATGTGCATTACCGAGAGGGCCCAGAGATACCTCTCCGACAATCGGAGTGACAAATCCTAATCTCGAAATACGCCAACCCAACAAGTACCTTCGGAGACATCTGTAGAGCACCTTTATAATCACCCAGTTATGTTGTGACGTTTGGTAGCACATAAAGTGTTCCTCCGGTAAACGGGAGTTGCATAATCTCGTAGTCATAGGAACATGTATAAGTCATGAAGAAAGCAATAGCAACAAACTAAACGATCAAGTGCTAAGCTAACGAAATGGGTCAAGTCAATCACATCATTATCCTAATGATGTGATCCCATTAATCAAATGACAACTCATTTCTATGGTTAGGAAACATAACCATCTTTGATCAACGAGCTAGTCAAGTAGAGGCATACTAGTGACACTCTATTTGTCTATGTATTCACACATGTATTATGTTTCCGGTTAATACAATTCTAGCATGAATAATAAACATTTATCATGATATAATGAAATAAATAATAACTTTATTATTGCCTCTAGGGCATATTTCCTCCAGTCTCCCACTTGCACTAGAGTCAATAATCTAGTTCACATCGCCATGTGATTTAATACCAATAGTTCACATCACCATGTGATTAACACCCATAGTTCACATCGACATGTGACAAACACCCAAAGGGTTTACTAGAGTCAATAATCTAGTTCACATAGCTATGTGATTAACACCCAAAGAGTACTAAGGTGTGATTATGTGTTGCTTGTGAGAGAAGTTTAGTCAATGGGTCTGCCACATTCAGATCCGTAAGTATTTTGCAAATTTCTATGTCAACAATGCTCTGCACGGAGCTACTCTAGCTAATTGCTCCCACTTTCAATATGTATCCAGATTGAGATTTAGAGTCATCTGGATCAGTGTCAAAATTTGCATCGACATAACCCTTTACGACGAACCTTTTTGTCACCTCCATAATCGAGAAACATATCCTTATTCCACTAAGGATAATTTTGACCGCTGTCCAATGATCTACTCCTAGATCACTATTGTACTCCCTTGCCAAAATCAGTGTAGGGTATACAATAGATCTGGTACACAACATGGCATATTTTGTAGAACCTATGGCCAAGGCATAGGGAATGACTTTCATTCTCTTTCTATCTTCTGCCGTGGTCGGGCTTTGAGTCTTACTCAGTTTCACACCTTGTAACACAGGCAAGAACTCTTTCTTTGACTGTTCCATTTTGAACTACTTCAAAATCTTGTCAAGGTATGTACTCATTGAAAAACATATCAAGCGTCTTGATCTATCTCTATAGATCTTGATGCTCAATATGTAAGAAGCTTCACCGAGGTCTTTCTTTGAAGAACTCCTTTCAAACACCCCTTTATGCTTTGCAGAATAATTCTACATTATCTCCGATCAACAATATGTCATTCACATATACTTATCAGAAATGCTATAGTGCTCCCACTCACTTTCTTATAAATACAGACTTCACCGCAAGTCTCTATAAAACTATATGCTTTGATCAACTTATCAAAGCGTATATTCCAACTCTGAGATGCTTGCACTAGTCCATAGATGGATCGTTGGAGCTTGCATATTTTGTTAGCACCTTTAGGATTGACAAAACCTTCTGGTTGCATCATATACAACTCTTCTTTAATAAATCCATTAAGGAATGTAGTTTTGTTTATCCATTTGCCAGATTTCATAGAATATGACAATTGCTAACATGATTCGGACAGACTTAAGCATAGATACGAGTGAGAAACTCTCATCGTAGTCAACACCTTGAACTTGTCGAAAACCTTTTGCAACAATTCTAGCTTTGTAGATAGTAACACTACTATCAGCGTCCGTCTTCCTCTTAAAGATCCATTTAATCTCAATGGCTCACCGATCTTTGGGCAAGTCAATCAAAGTCCATACTTTGTTCTTATACATGGATCTCATCTCAGATTTCATGGCCTCAAGCCATTCTGCGGAATCTGGGCTCATCATCGCTTCCTCATAGTTCGTAGGTTCGTCATGGTCAAGTAACATGACCTCCAGAACAGTATTACCGTACCACTCTGGTGCGGATCTCACTCTGATTTACCTACGAGGTTCGGTAGTAACTTGATCTAAAGTTACATGATCATCACCATTAGCTTCCTCACTAATTGGTGTAGTAGTCACAGGAGCAGATTTCTGTGATGAACTACTTTCCAATAAGGGAGCAGGTACAGTTACCTCATCAAGTTCTACTTTCCTCCCACTCACTTCTTTCGAGAGAAACTCCTTCTCTAGAAAGGATCTATTCCCAGCAATGAATATCTTGCCTTCGGATCTGTGATAGAAGGTGTACCCAACATTTTCTTTTGGGTATCCTATGAAGACGCACTTATCCGATTTTGGTTTGAGCTTATCAGGTTGAAACTTTTTCACATAAGAATTGCAACCTCAAACTTTAAGAAACGACAGCTTAGGTTTCTTGCCAAACCATAGTTCATACGGTGTTGTCTCAACTGATTTAGATGGTGCCCTATTTAACGTGAATGTAGCTGTCTCTAATGCATAACCCCAAAATGATAGTGGTAAATCGGTAAGAGACATCATAGATCGCACCATATCTAATAAAGTACGGTTATGACATTCGGACACACCATTACATTGTGGTGTTCCAGGTGGCGTGAGTAGTGAAACTATTTCACATTGTTTTAACTGAAGACCAAACTCGTAACTCAAATATTTTACTTCTGCGATCATATCATAGAAACTTTTATTTTTGTTACGATGATTCTCCACTTCACTCTGAAATTCTTTTGAACTTTTCAAATGTTTCAGACTTGTGTTTCATCAAGTAGATATACTCATATATGCTCAAATCATCTATGAAGATTAGAAAATAATGATACCTGCCGCGAGCCTCAATATTCATCGGACCACATACATCAGTATGTATGATTTCCATCAAATCTGTTGCTCGCTCCATTGTTCCGGAGAATGAAGTCTTAGTCATCTTGCCCATGAGGCATGGTTTGCAAGCATCAATTGATTCATAATCAAGTGATTCCAAAAGCCCATCGGCATGGATTTTCTTCATGCGCTTTACACCAATATGACCTAAACGGCAGTGCCACTAATAAGTTGCACTATCATTATTAACTTTGCATCTTTTGGCTTCAATATTATGAAAATGTGTGTCACCACGATCGAGATCCAACAAACCATTTTCATTAGGTGTATGACCATAGAATGTTTTATTCGTGTAAACAAAACAACAATTATTCTCTAACTTACATGAATAACCGTATTGCAATACACATGATCCAATCATATTCATGCTCAATGCAAACACTAAATTGCATTTATTTTAGGTTTAACACTAATCCCGAAAGTATAGGGAGTGTGCGATGATGATCATATCAATCTTGGAACCATTTCCAATACACATCGTCACTTCACCCTTAACTAGTCTCTATTCATTCTGCAACTCCTGTTTCAAGTTACTACTCTTAGCAACTGAACTAGTATCAAATACCAAGGGGTTGCTATAAATACTAGTAAAGTACACATCAATAACATGTACATCCAATATACCTTTGTTCACCTCGCCATCCTTCTTAGCCACCAAATACTTGGGGTAGTTCCACTTCTAGTGACCAGTCCCTTTGCAGTAGAAGCACTCAGTCTCAGGCTTAGGTCCAGACTTGGGCTTCTTCACTTGAGCAGCAACTTGCTTGCCGTTCTTCTTGAAGTTACCCTTCTTCCCTTTGCCCTTTTCTTGAAACTAGTGGTTTTTGTCAACCATCAACACTTGATATTTTTCTTGATTTCTACCTTCGTCGATTTCAGCATCACGAAGAGCTTGGGAATTGTTTCCGTTATCCCTTGCATATTATAGTTCATCATGAAGTTCTACTAACTTGGTGATGGTGACTAGAGAATTCTGTCAATCACTATTTTATCTGGAAGATTAACTCCCACTTGATTCAACGATTGTAGTACCCAGACAATCTGAGCACATGCTCACTGCTTGAGCTATTCTCCTCCATCTTTTAGCTATAGAACTTGTTGGAGACTTCATATCTCTCAACTCGGTTGTTTGCTTGAAATATTAACTTCAACTCCTGGAACATCTCATATGGTCCATGACGTTCAAAACGTCTTTGAAGTCCCAATTCTAAGCCGTTTAAGCATGGTGCACTAAACTATCAAGTAGTCATCATATTGAGCTAGCCAAATGTTCATAACATCTGCATCTGCTCCTGCAATAGGTTTGTCACCTAGCGATGCATCAAGGACATAATTCTTCTGTGCAGCAATGAGGATAAACCTCAGATCACGGATCCAATCTGCATCATTGCTACTAACATCTTTCAACTTAGTTTTCTCTAGGAATATATCAAAAATAAAACAGGGGAGCTAAACGCAAGCTATTGATCTACAACATAGATATGCTAATACTACCAGGACTAAGTTCATGATAAATTTAAGTTCAATTAATCATATTACTTAAGAACTCCCACTTAGATAGACATCCCTCTAATCCTCTAAGTGATCACGTGATCCATATCAACTAAACCATGTGCGATCATCACGTGAGATGGAGTAGTTTCAATGGTGAACATCACTATGTTGATCATATCTACTATATGATTCACGCTCGACCTTTCGGTCTCAGTGTTCCAAGGCCATATCTGTTATATGCTAGGCTTGTCAAGTTTAACCTGAGTATTCCACGTGTGCAACTGTTTTGCACCCGTTGTATTTGAACGTAGAGCCTATCACACCCGATCATCACGTGGTGTCTCAGCACGAAGAACTTTTGCAACGGTGCATACTCAGGGAGAACACTTGTACCTTGATAATTAGTGAGAGATCATCTTATAAAGCTACCATCGAACTAAGCAAAATAAGATGTATAAAAGATAAACATCACATGCAATCAAAATATGTGACATGATATGGCCATCATCATCTTGTGCCTTTGATCTCCATCTCCAAAGCATCGTCATGATTTCCATCGTCACCGGCATGACACCATGATCTCCATCATCTTGATCTATATCAATGTGTCGTCATATGGTCGTCTCGCCTACTATTGCTCTTGCAACTATTGCTAGTAAAGCAATTATTTGGCGCTTGCATCTTATGCAATAAAGAGACAACCATAAGGCTTCTGCCAGTTGTTCATAACTTCAACAAAACATGATCATCTTATACAACAACTTATATCTCATCACGTCTTGACCATATCACATCACAACATGCCCTGCAAAAACAAGTTAGACGTCCTCTACTTTGTTGTTGCAAGTTTTACGTGGCTGCTACGGGCTGAGCAAGAACCGTTCTTACCTACGCATCAAAACCACAACAATAGTTTGTCAAGTTGGTGCTGTTTTAACCTTCGCAAGGACCGGGCGTAGCCACACTCGGTTCAACTAAAGTTGGAGAAACTGACACCCGCTAGCCACCTGTGTGCATAGCACGGCAGTAAAACCAGTCTCGCGTAAGCGTACGCGTAATGTCGGTCCGGGCCACTTCATCTAACAATACCGCCGAACCAAAGTGTGACATGCTGGTAAGTAGTATGACTTATATCGCCCACAACTCACTTGTGTTCTACTCGTGCATATTACATCAACGCATAAAACCTGGCTCGGATGCCACTGTTGGGGAACGCAGTAATTTCAAAAATTTCCTACGCACACGCAAGATCATGGTGATGCATAGCAACGAGAGGGGAGAGTGTTGTCCACGTACCCTCATAGACCGAAAGCGGAAGCGTTATGACAACGCGGTTGATGTAGCCGTACGTCTTCACGATCCGACCGATCCAAGTACCGAACATACGGCACCTCCGAGTTCTGCACACGTTCAGCCCGATGACGTCCCTCGAACTCTGATCCAGCCCAGTGTTGAGGGAGAGTTTCGTCAGCACGAAGGTGTGGTGATGATGATGATGTCCTACCGACGCAGGGCTTCGCCTAAGCACCGCTACGATATTATCGAGGTGGATTATGGTGGAGGGGGGCACCACACACGGCTAAGAGATCAAGAGATCAATTGTTGTGTCTTTGGGGTGCCCCCTGCCCCCGTATATAAAGGAGTGGAGGAGGGGGAGGGCCGGCCCTCTCTATGGCGCGCCCTAGGGGTGTCCTACTCCCATCGGGAGTAGGATTCCCCCTTTCCTAGTAGAACTAGGAGCCCTTCCAAGTAGTAGGAGTAGGAGGGAAGGAAAGGGAAAAGAGAAGAGAAGGAAGGAGGGGGCGCAACCCTTCCCCCTAGTCCAATTCGGACTAGGCCTTGGGGGGCGCGCGGCCTGCCTCTCTCTCTTTCCCCTAAATCCCAATAAGGCCCATACACTCCCCGGCGAATTCCCGTAACTCCCCGGTACTCCGATAAATACCCGAATCACTCGGAACCTTTCCGATGTCCGAATATAGTCGTCTAATATATCGATCTTTACGTCTCGACCATTTCAAGACTCCTCGTCATGTCGCCGATCTCATCCGGGACTCCGAACTACCTTCGGTACATCAAAACACATAAACTCATAATATAACCGTCATCGAACTTTAAGTGTGCGGACCCTACGGGTTCGAGAACTATGTAGACATGACTGAGACACATCTCCGGTCAATAACCAATAGCGGAACCTGGATGCTCATATTGGCTCATACATATTCTACGAAGATCTTTATCGGTCAAACCGCATAACAACACACGTTGTTCCCTTTTGTCATCGGTATGTTACTTGTCCGAGATCGATCGTCGGTATCTCAATACCTAGTTCAATCTCGTTACCGGCAAGTCTCTTTACTTGTTTCGTAATACATCATCCCGCAACTAAATCTTTAGTTGCAATGCTTGCAAGGCTTAAGTGATGTGCATTACCGAGAGGGCCCAGAGATACCTCTCCGACAATCGGAGTGACAAATCCTAATCTCGAAATACGCCAACCCAACAAGTACCTTCAGAGACACCTGTAGAGCACCTTTATAATCACCCATTTACGTTTTGACGTTTGGTAGCACACAAAGTGTTCCTCCGGTAAACAGGAGTTGCATAATCTCATAGTCATAGGAACATGTATAAGTCATGAAGAAAGCAATAGCAACAAACTAAACGATCAAGTGCTAAGCTAACAAAATGGGTCAAGTCAATCACATCATTCTCCTAATGATGTGATCCCGTTAATCAAATGACAACTCATGTCTATGGTTAGGAAACATAACCATCTTTGATCAACGAGCTAGTCAAGTAGAGGCATACTAGTGACACTTTGTTTGTCTATGTATTCACACATGTATTATGTTTCCGGTTAATACAATTCTATCATGAATAATAAACATTTGTCATGATATAAGGAAATAAATAATAACTTTATTATTGCCTCTAGGGCATATTTCCTTCAGCATGCTCACGGAGATTTGGTGGACAGATCGATTATATGGTATTATGGGAAGGCCACAACAGGAGTGGACCAGGCCACGGATTTGGTCTCCGCCTCGGTCTTCATTTTCGAGCAGCCCACCGCGTTCTGCCTCGGCCGTGTCCGAGCCGCCGCTGGGAATCCGCTTCTGCCGCGTGTCTGCAGCTCTGAGCTGCCCCGGCCGCCGCTGTGCCTTGAGCCGCCCGCTATTGCTGCTTGCCTGGCCGACTCAGTCCTCGCCTCTGTTTGCCGCTGAGAATGCCCTAGTCTCACATGCGAGCTGCCTGTACTGCCGCCTCCGCTAAGGCCCGTGGTCCTCGCCTCGCTCTCCGCCTGCGCCCTGCCTGCGCTGCGCTGCGGCCGCTTCTGCGTCGCCGCTGCTCCGGGTCAGGCTCCGCCCCACGCGCCGACGAGCCACTGCCCGACTGCCTTTCTGCTGCGCCATGAGTCACCGCACATTGAACCACCTTGGCCTCTGAGCCGCTTCGTCACCGTTCATGCTCCATCATTGGAAAGAAAGAGGAAAAGAGAGAAATAGAATAACAGCCATGTACTCGCATGCATGAGACATCCACTAGCAGCACGGCCCCCAACAATCATTGACTTTCCAAAGCATATCACGTGAAAAATGCTGCCACAGGTTGCCATTTCAAATAACGTGAGGTTATACTGGTCAAAGGACAATTACTTTGATCTGTACATTTTTTGTATATCGGATAATTGTTCACTACAAAAGTGATTTATACAGCGGGTACAGAGTGTACGCTAGCAATATTCTGCACCGGCACTCGCCCGTGTTGTGCTGCTGAATGTATATGTGGGCAAATCGCCGCCCCCCGCTTCATCAACACACGGGACTGACTCATCGTCCGTGCCCGCGGCCGGCTCACCCGTTTACGTGACGTTTTTCCAACACCGCTGCCGACTCACCCGTCCGCACCGGTTTACAACACCGCGGCCAACTCGTCCGTCCAACAAAAAAATACCAGGTGCTATCCTTTATATGTATTTTATCAGCAAATATTAAATCATTTGAGAACAATTACTCTGGTCTGTGATATTTTTTCGTAGGACCATTATTTCTTACAAAACGGTGTTGTAAAAGGGGCGTGGCCAAGTATTATTTTTTGCACTAGCGTTCATCCTGCGTAGGTTGTCACCCCTGCTATATCAACACACGTGATTGACTTATTGTCCACCCCCACGGCCGATTCTCCCGCCCGCACCGGCTTAAAACGCCGCGGTCGATTCATGTGTCTGTACTGCCTTTGAAGCCGCGGTCGTCTTTGTCGTCCGTCTCTCGCGGCCTAGTCTACATCAACACACTGGGTCGCACCTGTCTGCATGAGCTGTTTATTGACCGCCGTCTGTGATGGATGACTCAATGGATATGCGCACAAGTCATCGCCACTACAGTTTAGTTAGACTTCAAACAACCAGCTGGGATGAACCGCTGGCCAGATTATTGACACAAATCATACGGAGTCATTTATGACCCGCCACGATTGACCTCAAGCTTCCATGGATTTGCATTGCGATATCAACGCCAAGGATATACAATGAGTGTTGCGAAGATCATTAACTCACCACCTTGCTTCCAGCTTCAACATGTGACAGCGGTCCACTATTCAGCTATATGTTGGTTTATATCAGGGCCAAGTATGAAGAATCTCAAGCCAACTCCTCGAGTCGTTTTGACTTGGGGGCTACGATGACATGACTCAGCAAATCTTGCAAGTTTCAGCAAAGTTTAAGAACCCCAAGACGATGGAGGGAAAGATAACCCGGTCCCGGAGGCTACTACCACTACAAAAAATACACTTCCGTGATGATACGTGTTTGTCACAGTAGGTCGCTTTTATTGTCATGCATGTACATCCATGACAAATTTATGACAGAATCAAGATAGTCATACCTGTGCTGTCATAGAAGTGTTCCATGACATTACCAAAATTATCATCACGGAAGTGTCCACTTCCATGACGATAAATCGCACGTCACAGAAGTGCTTTCATCAAGGGTGACCGACACGTGGCATCCACCGTAAGGGAACACCGTTAAGCTATTGGGTCAGGTTTTGGATCCGATAACCCGTTAACAGCCCCGACCAATGGGAAATTTCCACGTGTAAAATTCTTATTGGCCGGACGAAACACATGTCAGCTCGTCAGTGGGTCAGATAGGCGCCTATGATATGTCGACACGTGGCACGGCCCAACAGTGGCCCATTTAGCTTACAAAGCCGGCCCGTTTGACTTGGTCAAAAGTTAACGGGCTGGCCCATGAAAAGCCTGTTAACGGTCTCTTCGCAAATAGCCCATTTTACGGCCCGTTAACTCACGGCCCGTTAGGCCCTAAAGGAAATCGGCCAAACAACGTCATCTGGGCCGTCGAATATAATACTAGCCCATTTCACTTTCGGCCCATGTATGGCCCACGACATCTTTCGGCCCATATGAGGCCTTCGTATCTTTTGGCCCATTACAGGCCCACGGTGAGTCTAGCCCATAATGAATAGTAATTTTCTTTATACCCATTAACGGCCCATGATTTACATGGGCCGTTTCTAGCCCGTGTTAGCTTTCGGCCTATTGACGGCCCATACGTTCTTGGGCTCCTTTTCGGCCCTCGATTACTTTCGGCCCATTACTGGCCTGGTCCACTAATGGGCCAAATTCGGCCCATGGCAAGAGTCGGCCCGTTACTGGCCTGTTACCCTAATGGGCCAAAATTGGCCCATGGCAAGAGTCGGCCCGTTTCTGGCCTGTTAACCCATTGCCCCATTTCCAGCCCGTCGTATATTCTAGCCCATTAACGACCCGTTATGCCTGTGACAGAATTAAGCCTTTGCTATCCTACGGCCTGTTAATGGCCTGTTACCGTACTGTGCCGATACCAATTATGCCCGATTATGGCCCATGTAGACACATTTATCCGACGGCCTAAGGCCCACCGATTACAGGCCCATTTATCGACGGCCCGTAGGTGACCCATGGATCCTACGACCCGTATATGGCCCATGTGTTGGGGATCGTAGCAGAAATTTAAAATTTTCTACGCATCACCAAGATCAATCTATGGAGTAATCTAGCAACGAGGGGAAGGAGAGTGCATCTACATACCCTTGTAGATCGCTAAGCGGAAGCGTTCAAGTGAACGGGGTTGATGGAGTCGTACTCGTCGTGATCCAAATCACCGATGATCCTAGTGCCGAACGGACGACACCTCCGCGTTCAACACACGTACAGCCCGGTGACGTCTCCTACGCCTTGATCCAGCAAGGGGATAAGGATATGTTGGGGAAGACTCCATCCAGCAGCAGCATGACGGCATGGTGGTGAAGGAGGAGCGTGGCAATCTGTAGGGCTTCGCCAAGCACCGCGGGAGAAGAGGAGGACTTGGGGGAGGGCTGCGCCAAAACTTTGGTGCGGCTGCCCTCCCACCCCCCCATATATATAGGGGCAAGGGAGAGGGGGGCCGGCCCCCTCAGATCCAATCTGAGGAGGGGGCGGCGGCCAGGGGGGTTGCCTTGCCCCCCAAGGCAAGGGGGGCGCCCCCCCTTAGGGTTCCCCCAAACCCTAGGCGCATGGGCCCTAGGGGGGAGGCGCCCAGCCCACTAAGGGGCTGGTCCCTCTCCACTCACAGCCCATAGGGATCTCCGGGGCAGGTGGACCCTCCCGGTGGACTCCCGGAACCCCTCCGATGGTCCCGGTACAATACCGGTAACCCCCGAATTATTCCGGTGACCATATGATGACTTCCCATATATAAATCTTTACCTCCGGACCATTCCGGAACTCCTCGTGACGTTCGGGATCTCATCCGGGACTCCAAACAACATTCGGGAACCACGTACATCTATTCCCTATAACCCTAGCGTCATCGAACCTTAAGTGTGTAGACCCTACGGGTTCGGGAGTCATGCAGACATGGCCAAGACAACTCTCCGGTCAATAACCAACAGCGGGATCTGGATACCCATGTTGGCTCCCACATGCTCCATGATGATCTCATCGGATGAACCACAATGTCAAGGATTCAATCAATCCCGTATACAATTCCCTTTGTCCATCGGTACGATACTTGCCCGAGATTCGATCGTCGGTATCCCGATACCTTGTTCAATCTCGTTACCGGCAAGTCTCTTTACTTGTTCCGTAACACATCATCCCGTGATCAACTCCTTGATCACATTGTGCACATTATGATGATGTCCTACCGAGTGGGCCCAGAGATACCTCTACGTTACACGGAGTGACAAATCCCAGTCTCGATTCGTGCCAACCCAACAGGCACTTTCGGAGATACCTGTAGTGAACCTTTATAGCCACCCAGTTACGTTGTGACGTTTGGCACACCCAAAGCACTCCTACAGTATCCGGGAGTTGCACAATCTCATGGTCTAAGGAAATGATACTTGACATTAGAAAAGCTTTAGCATACTAACTACACGATCTTGTGCTAGGCTTAGGATTGGGTCTTGTCCATCACATCATTCTCCTAATGATGTGATCCCGTTATCAACGACATCCAATGTCCATGGTCAGGAAACTGTAACCATCTATTGATCAACGAGCTAGTCAACTAGAGGCTTACTAGGGACATGGTGTTGTCTATGTATCCACACATGTATATGAGTTTCCTATCAATACAATTCTAGCATGGATAATAAACGATTATCATGAACAATGAAATATAATAATAATAACTTAATTTATTATTGCCTCTAGGGCATATTTCCAACAGTCTCCCACTTGCACTAGAGTCAATAATCTAGTTCACATCGCCATGTGATTAACACTCACAGGTCACATCGTCATGTGACCAACATCCAAAGAGTTTACTAGACTCAATAATCTAGTTCACAATGCTATGTGATTATCACTCAATGAGTTCTGGGTTTGATCATGTTATGCTTGTGAGAGAGGTTGTAGTCAATGGGTCTTGCCATATTCAGATCCCTATGTATTTCACAAAACTTTATATCGTAGATGCTGCTACCACGTTCCACTTGGAGCTATTCCAAATTGTTGCTCCATTATACGTATCTGGTATCTCTACTCAGAGCTATCCGGATAGGTGTTAAGCTTGCATCGACGTAACTCTTTACGTCGAACTCTTTATCACCTCCATAACCGAGAAACATTTCCTTATTCCTCTAAGCATAATTTTGACCGCTATCTGGTGATCCAGTCCTAGATCACCTTTGTACCCTCTTGCCAGACATGTGGCAAGGCACACATCAGGTGCGGTACTCAGCATGGCATACTGTATAGAGCCTATGACAAGAGCATAGGGGACGACCTTCGTCCTTCCTCTTTCTTCTGCCGTGGTCAATCTTCGAGTCTTACTCAACTTCACACCTTACAACTCAGGTAAGAACCCCTTGTTTGACTGATCTATTTTGAACTCCTTCAAAAACATGTCAAGGTGTGCGTTCTTTGAAAGTATCATCAGGCGTTTTGATCTATCTCTATAGATCTTGATGCCCAATATGTAAGCAGCTTTATCCAGCTCTTCCTTTGAAAATCACTCTTCAAACAACTGTTTATGCTTTCCAGAAATTCTACATCATTTCGAATCAACAATATGTCATCCACATATACTTATCAGAAATGTTGTAGTGCTCCCACTCACTTTCTTGTAAATACAAGTTTCTAGCAAACATTGTATAAACCTAAAAGCTTTGATCACTCCATCAAAACATATATTCCGATTCCGAGATGCTTGCTCTAGTCCATAGAAGGATTGCTGGAGCCAGCATACCTTTTAGCATCCTTAGGATCGACAAAACCTTTTATTGTATCACATACAACTTTTCTTACGAAAACTAGTAAGAAAACTTGTTTTTGACATCCATCTGTAAGATTTCATAATCGAAAAATACAGCTAATGCTAACATGATTCCGACGGACTTAAGCTTCGCTACGGGTGAGAAATTCTCATCGTAGTCAACTCCTTGAACTTTTGAAAAGACTCTTTCCCACAAGTCGAGCTTCATAGACGGTAACATTACCGCCCACGTCCGTCTTCTTCTTAAAGATCCATTTATCTCGATGGCTTCCCGATCATCGGGCAAGTCCACCAAAGTCCATACTTTGTTCTGATATATGGATCCTATCTCGGATTTCATGGCTTATAACCATTTGTTAGAATACGGGCCCACCATCGCTTCTCCATAGCTCATAGGTTTATTGTTGTCTAACAACATGATATCTAAGACAGGATTACCGTACTTAGGAGTAGTACATATCCTTGTCGACCTACGAGGTTCGATAGCAACTTGATCCGAAGATTTATGATCACTATCATTAACTTCCTATTCAACAGACATAGGCGCCACAGAAAACATCTTTCTGTGTTGCATCACTCTCTGGTTGAAGTAAAGGTTCGACAACCTCATCAAGTTCTATCTTCCTCCCACTCAATTCTTTCGAGAGAAACTCCTTCTCGAGAAAGGACCCGTTCTTAGCGACAAACAATTTGCCCTCGGATCTGAGATAGAAGGTATACCCAACTGTCACCCTTGGGGATCCTATGAAGATGTGTTTTTCCGCTTTGGGTTCGAGCTTCTCCGGCTGAAGCCTTAAGCATCGCAGCCCCAAACATTAAGAAACGACAACTTTGGTTTCTTGCCAAACCAATGTTCATACGGCGTCGTCTCAACGGACTTATATGGTGTCCTATCTAAAGTGAACGCAGCTGTCTCTAACGCATAACCTCAAAATGAAAACGGTAGATTGGTAAGAGACATCATAGATCGCACCATATCTCATAGGGTTCGATTACGACGTCCGGATACACCATTACCTTGTGGTGTTCCAGGTGGCTTCAACTGTGAAATAATTCCACAATGTCTTAAGTGATTGCCAAACTCACAACTCAGAAAATCCCCTTTTGATCAGATCGTAGGAACATGATCTTATTGTTATGATGATTCTTAACTTCACTCTGAAATCGCTTGAACTTTTCAAACGTTTCAGACTTGTGCTTCATTAAGTAAATATACCTATATCTACTCAAATCGTCAGTGAAGATGAGAAAATAGCGATATCCACCGCACGCTTCAATTCTCATTGGATCACACACATCTGCATGTATGATTTCCAACAAGTCACTTGCCCGTTTCATTGTACCTGAAAACGGGGTCTTAGTCATCCTGCCCATGAGGCATGGCTCGCATGTGTCAAGCGATTCAAAATCAAGTGACTCCAAACATCCATCGATATGGAGTTTCTTCATGCATCTTACGCCATATGACCTAAGCAGCAGTGCCACAAGAAAGTGGTACTATCATTATTAACTCTACATCTTTTTGGCGTGAACATGTGTATTACCACGACCGAGATTCAATGAACCATTCACATAGGGTGCATGACCATGAAAGGTATTATTCATGTAAACAGAATAACCATTATTCTCTAACTTAAATGAATAACCGTATTGCAATGAACATGATCTAATCATATTCATGCTCAACGTAGACACCATTTATCTAGGTTCAATACTAATCCCGAAGGCAGATGGAGCGTGCGATGGTGATCTCATCAACTTTGGAAACACTTCCAACACACATCGTCACCTCGCCCTCAGCCAGTCTCCGTTTAGTCCATAGCTTTTGCTTCAATTCACCAATAATAGTAACTGAACCGGTATCCAATACCCAGGTACTACCAGGAGTACTAGTGAGGTACACATTAATAACACGTATATACTTTGTTGAAGTTGCCAGCCTTCTTTTCTACCATCCATTTGGGGTAATTCCGCTACCAGTGACCGTTCCCCTTACAATAGAAGCACTTAGTCTCGGGTTTGGGTTCAACCTTGGGTTCCTTCACTGGAGCGGCAACTGGTTTGCCATCCATGAAGTTTCCCTTCTAGCCCTTGCCCTTCTTGAAACCAGTGGTCTTGTTAAACCATCAACACTTGATGCTCCTTCTTGATTTCTACCGTTTGCGGTCTTAAGCACCGCGAACAGCTCCGGGATCAACTCCATCCCTTGCATGTCATAGTTCATCACGAAGATCTAGTAGCTTAGTGATAGTGGCTAGAGAACTCTATCAACCACTATCTTATCTGGAAGTTTAACTCCCACTTGATTTAAGTGATTGTAGCAACCAGACATTCTGAGCACATGCTCACTAGCTGAGCTATTCTCCTCCATCTTGTTGGCTAAAGAACTTGTCAGAGGTCTCACACCTCTCAACACGGTCATGAGCCTGAAATCCCAATTTCAGCTCTTGGAACATCTCATATCTTCTATGGCGTTCAAAACGTCATTGGAATCCCGATTCTAAGCCGTAAAGTATGGTGCACTAAACTATCAAGTAGTCATCAGAATGTGTCTGTCAGGTGTTCACAACATCCACAGACGACGTTGTAGGGGTTTGCACATCGAGCGGTGCATCAAAGACGTAAGCCTTCTATGTAGCAGTGAGGACACTCCTCGGACTACGGACCTAGTCCGCATCATTGCTTACAATATCTTTCAACTTAATCTTTCTCTAGGAACGTATTGAAACAAGGGAGCTACAACGTGAGCTATTTATCTACAACATATTTGCGAAGACAATTCAGACTATGTTCATGATAATTGAGTTCATCTAATGAACTCCCACTCAGATAGACATCCCTCTAGTCATCTAAGTGAAACATGATCCGAGTCAACTAGGCCGTGTCTGATCATCACGTGAGATGGACTAGTCAACATCGGTGAACATCTTCATGTTGATCGTATCTTCTATACGACTCATGCTCGACCTTTCGGTCTTCCGTGTTCTGAGGCCATGTCTGTACATGCTAGGCTCGTCAAGTCAACCTAAGTGTATTGCTTGTGTAAATCTGGCTTACACCCGTTGTATTCGAACATTAGAATCTATCACACCCGATCATCACGTGGTGCTTCGAAACAACGAACCTTCGCAACGGTGCACAGTTAGGGGGAACACTTTCCTTGAAATTATTGCGAGGGATCATCTTATTTAAGCTACCGTCGTTCTAAGCAAATAAGATGTAAAACATGATAAACATCACATGCAATCAAATAGTGACATGATATGGCCAATATCATTTTGCTCCTTTTGATCTCCATCTTCGGGGCTCCATGATCATCGTTGTCACCGGCATGACACCATGATCTCCATCATCGTGTCTTGTTGAAGTTGTCTCGTCATCTATTACTTCTACTACTATGGCTAACGCTTTAGCAATGAAGTAAAGTAATTACATGACGTTTATGTTGACATGCAGGTCATAAATAAATTAAGACAACTCCTATGGCTCCTGCCGGTTGTCATACTCATCGACATGCAAGTCGTGATTCCTATTACAAGAACATGATCAATCTCATACATCACATATATCATTCATCACATCCTTTTGGCCATATCACATCACAAGGCATATGCTGCAAAAACAAGTTAGACGTCCTCTAATTGTTGTTGCAAGTTTTTACGTGGCTGCTATAGGTTTCTAGCAAGAATGTTTCTTACCTACGCGAAAACCACAACGTGATATGCTAATTTCTATTTACCCTTCATAAGGACCCTTTTCATCGAATCCGATCTGACTAAAGTGGGAGAGACAGACACCCGCTAGCCACCTTATGGAACTAGTGCATGTCAGTCGGTGGAACCAATCTCACGTAAGAGTACATGTAAGGTCGGTCCGGGCCGCTTCATCCCACGATGCCGCCGAATCAAGATAAGACTAGTAACGGAAAGTAAATTGACAATATCGACGCCCACAACTGCTTTGTGTTCTACTCGTGCATAGAAACTACGCATAGACCTAGCTCATGATGCCACTGTTGGGGATCGTAGCAGAAATTTAAAATTTTCTACGCATCACCAAGATCAATCTATGGAGTAATCTAGCAACAAGGGGAAGGAGAGTGCATCTACATACCCTTGTAGATCGCTAAGCGGAAGCGTACAAGTGAACGGGGTTGATGGAGTCGTACTCGTCGTGATCCAAATCACCGATGATCCTAGTGCCGAACGGACGGCACCTCCGCGTTCAACACACGTACAGCCCGGTGACGTCTCCTACGCCTTGATCCAGCAAGGGGAGAAGGAGAGGTTGGGGAAGACTCCATCCAGCAGCAGCATGACGGCATGGTGGTGAAGGAGGAGCGTGGCAATCTGTAGGGCTTCGCCAAGCACCGCGGGAGAAGAGGAGGAGGGGGCGGCGGCCAGGGGGGTTGCCTTGCCCCCCAAGGCAAGGGGGGCGCCCCCCCCTTAGGGTTCCCCCAAACCCTAGGCGCATGGGCCCTAGGGGGGAGGCGCCCAGCCCACTAAGGGGCTGGTCCCTCTCCACACACAGCCCATAGGGATCTCCGGGGCAGGTGGACCCTCCCGGTGGACTCCCGGAACCCCTCCGGTGGTCCCGGTACAATACCGGTAACCCCCGAATTATTCCGGTGACCATATGATGAATTCCCATATATAAATCTTTACCTCCGAACCATTCCGGAACTCCTCGTGACGTTCGGGATCTCATCCGGGACTCCGAACAACATTCGGGAACCACGTACATCTATTCCCTATAACCCTAGCGTCATCGAACCTTAAGTGTGTAGACCCTACGGGTTCGGGAGTCATGCAGACATGGCCGAGACAACTCTCCGGTCAATAACCAATAGCGGGATCTGGATACCCATGTTGGCTCCCACATGCTCCATGATGATCTCATCGGATGAACCACGATGTCAAGGATTCAATCAATCCCGTATACAATTCCCTTTGTCCATCGGTACGATACTTGCCCGAGATTCGATCGTCGGTATCCCGATACCTTGTTCAATCTCGTTACCGACAAGTCTCTTTACTCGTTCCGTAACACATCATCCCGTGATCAACTCCTTGATCACATTGTGCACATTATGATGATGTCCTACCGAGTGGGCCCAGAGATACCTCTCCGTTACACGGAGTGACAAATCCCAGTCTTGATTCGTGCCAACCCAACAGACACTTTCGGAGATACCTGTAGTGAACCTTTATAGCCACCCAGTTACATTGTGACGTTTGGCACACCCAAAGCACTCCTACGGTATCCGGGAGTTGCACAATCTCATGGTCTAAGGAAATGATACTTGACATTAGAAAAGCTTTAGCATACGAACTACACGATCTTGTGCTAGGCTTAGGATTGGGTCTTGTCCATCACATCATTCTCCTAATGATGTGATCCTGTTATCAACGACATCCAATGTCCATGATCAGGAAACTGTAACCATCTATTGATCAACGAGCTAGTCAAGTAGAGGCTTACTAGGGACATGGTGTTGTCTATGTATCCACACATGTATCTGAGTTTCCTATCAATACAATTATAGCATGGATAATAAACGATTATCATGAACAATGAAATATAATAATAATAACTTAATTTATTATTGCCTCTAGGGCATATTTCCAACACCATGGTAGCTGCGGCCACTAGCAAACCAGGGAAAAAGAAGACTAGGAAATAAATAAGGCCGAAACTAACGCTAGGCTATTAAGGCGATTGCACAGATTACATCCACTCGGCATCAAAGATCGCCACCAGTGCAAATATAGGGAACACCCTACACTATACAAAAATGGCTTGCTGTTTTCTTCAGGCGGTGGCTGCATGTTAAGAATACATTTTGTATCGCACCAAAACAAATTACAACTATATAACAAAAGGAAGGTTGGCATAAAACTTAACAGTCTAGCAGATAAATGCACCACCAGAAGTTCAGAAGCTCAGTTCATTTGACCTGACTGTTACGTTTTCATGTTGCATTGTCCGATGGAGCACCATAACCCTCGCCTTCATTTCCCCTAGGCTCCTGAACAACATAGCAAATGTCTGATAGTCTGGTTTCAAAACCATGCATATCTTGACGACATTGAGCAATGTTTCTGCTTGTTTCACAAAGGGTCTCTGTTAGGGAATGGACTTGTGTCTGGAGCGCAGATACAACATTGCTTTGAGCTTGCATATCTTGATCATGAGGCAGTTTGGACGATATTGCCTTAACAACCAACCCAGTATTACGCAGGAACGTGCTTTTGGCACTGTTAGTGGACAGGTACTGACCCACTGCAGCAAGAGCTGACATTGCGATTATAGTTGCCTCGCCACCTTCAGAAGGTGGCGGTTCCACCATTTTTTCCATAGCTCGCTGAAAAGTTGAGGTTTTACATTAGTAGTACCAGAACAGAAGATATTAAGGAGGCAGCAAAACCAAACAAAATAGCTTTGGTCTATATACATAACTTATTCTGGTGAACCCATGTAAAATATTAGTTGTATTTTATTACAAAGTACATAATAAAACCAGGTTCCAAACATATGACCATGTACCATCGCTAATGTATTGTCTATTTCTTCACATTGTATTGAGGGCTAAGGATGAAGAGACGAAGTTTATAATACGGTAAGCATAGTATGCCGTCATTCATATCAAAAAACAACTGAGAATAGACAAGTAGGCAATTGTAACGTTGTGTGGGCAAGTCCAGCACGGAACTAGATTATGGGTCAAGATGAAAGGAACATCACTCCTCTCTTTTAAACCTTGTAAGGTGCAATGATACGCTACGACAATTGTGTATAAAATTGAAAAGAGTAATAGACATTGGTTGCAAACCATGCAGTTCAAGGCACAAGTCAGAGTAAGTAGTAGTTAAAAGGCATGAGGATTAAGGACTTACAACAGCGGCTTTGACTGGTGTAGTCATGCCCTTCTTCTTGCTGGTGTGACAGTCCTTGAAGATTTCCACAGCATTTGGTTCATGTACTTTTTGGTCCTTGCAGGCTTTCCTCTGCATTTGGAACAAGTCAATATAGATCTGATAATATGGTACAGCGAAAAGAGTGAAACAGCAGCTAATTACAAGAGCCTCGCAGTGTGCAATATAGCTACGAGATCCTGTCGTCTGTTGGAATTTCACTTTCATACGGTTGGCCTTGTTCTTTGAACAGTTCACCTACAAGAAGATAGATTTGTATGGCACATGCGTAAATAGGACTTCAACATGTGATCTGATGACATATATATAATGTACCTGATACTTCGGATCGGACCAGTGTTTAACGAGGCCTCTCCAGTCTTCATCAGATATATTTTCCACTGGAGATGTTTGGGCAAGTTCACTGTTAGCCTTGCCTTCAAAGTGAGTTTTCCTCAAGTTATACCAATACTGTCGCAGAGCAGACTTGAAAACATTGGTGCAAGCTTGTCTGGTTGCATCATCTTGGCTATCCAATTTGAACCTCGTCTGTTGAAAATTATGGGAGTCTCATTATCAGCAACCTAGAAAGTATTGGACAGAGCAAGACGATATTACTAGTTTTTCCATACATAACCATACTTATAGATAAATGGTCGAGGAAGGTGTTGAACTGGGTTTCGTCTTTGTCATTCCTGTACTGAATCCATGTTGGGAGGATACGTACATGACACCTAACAACAACCGCTGCCTCTAATACTAACTTGGCTGACTCTGTAGCATCACGTGGCCTTTTTAAACCTGCCTCAAAACGGATCTCCATTCTTCCTCCTCTAGATTTAGTTAACCTATCGAGCATTATCCCTGATGTTTGTTTCCTCTTGTGCCTAGGTGCTAGTCCAACAACAAACATAGGAAGTGTTAGTGTACATCAAACCGTGAGACTACATATAAAGAAGCATGCAACTGTAACTTGACTCCAGCAACTACCTTCTTGCTGTTGAAGCTCACAAGGTTCATCTGATATTGCCAACTCGTCTTGTGTCAAGAGTGCTTGGGAAGTAGTGTCAGGTGGCAAGGGAGCTTGGGAACGTGCTGCTAGCCCAGTTGACGCACGAGTACGTCGTGCAGCTGGTAGTACTGTGGTAGGTGTTGCAAGAACTAGGGATGTCTCTGCTTGTTTGGTGGCAGCTATTTGTTTCTGTTTGTCTTTTTTGCAACTCGTGTAGCATGGGATGCCGTGTTTGTAGAATTTTCTACTGGACTTTGACCTTCTATTGCACCATCAGTACCAGCAGAATCTGCAGGATTCATCCGCTTCTCATTCCCTGCCATTCTGTGTTTCTTCCTCTTTCTCTGAGCCATGTTAAGTCAAGCCGACAAGAAAAACGAATAACAATTTAGTTCTTCAGAACAAATTGATGTGTGATGCAGACGAACTGAACTTTGATGTTAGCAACCACATGATAGGAGGATGTAATATGTATGAAAAACAGGACAGAAGAGATAACCAGAACTATGATGTGTAAACTAAGAAGAAGACATTTCACCAAATTAGAAGCAATGCAATGGAAGGTAGACACCATATGAAAGATGCTACAAATATCGCTCTGCCAAGTTAACAGTGTCTCATCATAAATGACGTTTAAACAAATGTGAAGCAGTACAAGAAATAAATCATATGCAAGATGCAAACAACATCACACTACCATGTTAGAGGTCTCTCGTCATTAGTGCCATTGCATATTCACAGCATTGCATATTCACAGCTTATGATGTGTAAACTAAGGAGAAGACATTTCAACAAATTAGAAGCAATGAAAGCTAGACACCATATGAAAGATGCCACGAATATCACTCTACCAAGTTAAAACTGTCTCGTCATAAGTGCCATTTCAACAAATTAGTAGTACAAGCTAGAAAAGAATGTGAGATGTAACCTATATCACACTCCGAAGTCAAACGTGTCTTATGATAAGTGATTGTTGCAGGTTACACAACAGTAGTAATATGATGTAAGAACATGGTGTGATAGATAGATATTGTATGTTCTAGAAACAGGAACACGTGTCTTACTCAAGTATAATGTGTAAAGTAAGCAGATGGAATTCAACAAAATTAGAAGCAATACAAGCTAGACATCACACATAACATGCAACCACATATAACAGTGCCAAGTTAGAGGGAGCACCGGTGATGCTGCACTAGGGGAGACGTGCTCATCATAAACACAGCTTTGTTGAGTGTCTATGCATGTGTTGTCTTGGAAATCATCTTGGGGGTGTGGAGGAGTAGAAACTGTAGAGGACCTCCGTTCGGAAGGAGCACCTTTATCCGCTGCCTTGCTAACTTCCTTCCGCTTTATTGATTTTGAATTGTCAAGTAAAACCGACAAGAAAAAGCAATAAAATTGTCTCTTCAGAACTCATTCATGCATGATACTGACAATCACTACTTTGATGTAAGGCAAACACATGATACCAGGATGGAATATGTACGAAAAACAGGACGGCATGGCATGTTCATAACTGTTTGTGTAAACTAAGCAGAAACCATTCCAGCAAATAAGAAGCAATGCAATCTAGACACCACATGAAAGATGCAACCAATATGACTCTACCAAGTTAAAAGCGTCCCATCATAAATGGAATTTCAACAAATTAGAAGCAGCGCATGCTATAAATCATATGAAAGATGCAACTAATATCGCACTGCATATACTAAAGGTGTCTCGTCATGTTGATTGATGCGGGATACAAAAAAACAATAGTTTTATGTAAGGACATGCTTAATAGACAGATGTACTATGTACTAAATACAGGAAGGCATGTCACATTAACAGGTATAATGTATAAGCTAAGCAGACTAGCACATGCAGTTTAACCAGATTGGAAGAATTACAATCTAGACACCATATGCAACATGCAACCACATATCACGCCGCCAAGTTAGAGCAAGCACCTGCGATGCTAGTGTAGGGGAAATGCTGTAATCAACTACAGAGCTACGTTCACTATCTTCATGTAGCATTTCTGTTTCTTGAGAATCATGTCGGGAGGCTGACGCTGCATTCTTTAAATGAGGAGTAGTCCCCTTGCCTGCCTGCCTCGTCATAAGTGATTGATGAGGGATACACAAGAACATTAGTTTGATGTAAGAACATGGTTAATACACAGATGTACTAGCATGTACCAAAAACAAAAAGGCATGTCATATTCAAAGGTATAATGTGTAAGCTAAGCAGATGCAATTTAACCAAATTGGAAGCAATACAAGCTAGAGATCCGGCTGGAGTGGTGAGCATGATCATCTAGGACCTGAGAGCCTGGTGGGAGGCGGGCTGCTTGGCCACCATCGCAGCTTTTTAGTTGGCTTCCAGGCGACGCCTATCTTTGTTGGGCTTGTCACTGGCTCGGCCAGTGCCCTGACTAGCTATTTGTCTTCTGGTGCTCACGGGATGGTGGTTCATGTAAAAAAATATCTTTCCTTATCTTATCGACTTCGGCCTTTCGAATACAAGCTAGACACCATATGGAACATGCAACCACACATGACACCACGAAGTTAAAGCAAGCACCTGGGATGGTGGTTCATTGCGAGCGAGGTCATCAACTCCAGAGCTACGTTCCCCGTCTCCATCTGCTGACACTGCACCCATTAAAGCGTTGAAACGTGTCTTGCCTAGCCGCACAACAAGCTGGAGTGACTTATCTCTTTTCTTTTTGGCTTCTCTCATGGCAGCAGAGTCTGAAATACCCTTGCATAAAAACACAACAGTGAGAGTAAGGGTGAAGTGTGTGTAGAACTAGTGCACTGTAAAAGTAGCAGATAGCAGGTGGCTGAAAAATAAATGACATGAGACATATGATAGCTCTACAACATTGCATGGTAAACAAAATTAGATTCTACTCCGTATGATTTTGTAATATATGAGCACAGGAAATGCAGGTACTCCTCCAGCACACCACCACATGTGGTCATACCTAAGATAACAGTCGACTGAAAATAAATAGGTCAGTCGATTTTTTAATGAACCATCCGATCTATAAGGAACAGGCAGATGGCCTTCGTCTACCTCCCGCCAGTCACTGTTGACGATCTTTCTCGAACCACCAGCGACCACCGCCTAGACCCCTGCCTCCGCCGCCCCGCCCTCCCATCGACCTCACACCACTGCCGTGCTTGGCAGCGCCCCCAGGCCATCCCTTTAATCCCGGCCGACCTCCAGATCGGGCGCCAGTAGCTCTAGGCCGCACACGCCCCTATGATAAACACCAAGGCGCTGCTTCCCCGGCGTAATAGGCGTACTAGCGCCTGTTACGCCGGGGAATGCTTCCGTTAATTGGGAATCAAGTGGCCAGAAATTGAAATTCAGGGGGGCGACGGACCTCTAGCTAAGGTGAAATAGTATATGAGGAGAAACCTTGTGCATCGCGAGTTACTAGGAACATCTAGTATCAAGAAGAAGCGGTCAACTAGTGTCTTCTGTGGGATGAATACCATGCAAGCAGAGACATAAGATTTGCACGAATAAGGGAAGAGGAGTACCTTTTTCGGTTGCCGGTGTGGTCACCCCCACATGTCACGCCGATCTTCTTATTTTTACCGGGGAAACCGATGTTCTGGAGGGTGCATGCTTGGAGGAACCCATGGCCAAATTGTTGGCTGTGTTGCCGTGGCCGTATGTCGGCGGAGGGGAAGCAGATCCGAGGCGGCGAAGGACGGCGTAGCAGGAACATCTCCGGTGTGGTGGAGGGTGGCGAAGTTGGAGCGGCAGCGGTGAGGTGCAGGACGGCGTGGTTGAACTAGCCCGGGTATGGACGGCTCGGCCTCGGCTTCAACTACTAGCCGTGGAGGGTGTTGTGGTTGAGGTTGCGGTGGACGAAGACGTCGGGGTATCGGCTCCGGCGTGATGGAGGAGGGCGGCGGTTGATGGGTGGGATGGGGTGGCGGATGGAGGACGCCGGGGTTTCGCGGCTGGTGGAGAGGTAGTTTTCGCGCCCACGGAGTACGAATGGGGAATCAGACGGGTGGGGGGGGAACCATGTTTCGGTCTGGGACGCGCTTGTTTTTGGCTTTTTTGAACAGAAGATGGGACGCGCTTGTTTGAAATTTGGGGAAAGTACAAACTTTTCCCCCCTCTTAAATTTGGGACCTACTGCGGGTCGGGGGTAGGATGGTAATCCCAGGTGTCCCAAATAGTGGGCGGGAGTGATTTCGGCCGCGCGCATGTGTGCTTAGGCGCCATTGTGTATGAATATTTTTCGGATGCGGTTGCGTGGCGTCTAGATGAAGCTACAAACCTACCCCGGTTTATACCTTTGGACGTCGGGCCGGTAGGTTTCACGGGTCGGAGTTATTAGAAAAGTAATTTCCTTGTACTACAAAACATTGGTCTCACGCGGTTTCGGGCGAGTAGAGGCTCTTTTGGCGCTTCGTTCGAAATTTTGAAACACAAGCATTCACGTTTAGAGTACTCTTGAACTATGAGGATTGACCTAAATATACAACGTTATATTTGACCTTGTATGTTTGAAAACCTCATTAAATTATCCGCTTCTTTTTGAAATTTTGACACTTGAAAATCCTATAACTATGATTATTTTGGAATGGAGGAGCTAAATTTGAATCTATTTTGTACACGACTACATATGCTATTATGTACAAAATCAGAGCAAAGATTGGTGCCCCCATAATTTAGGTATGGTTTACAAATGCCATGATATCAAATTCAAATAATTGAATGGACTTCATGTTGAATTCGATTTTTTTAAACCACCTTAAGTTGAATTCAAATGTATGCTAGTTCATAGGTAGTAGCTATTTATAATGTCCATTGTGTAACTTTCGTATGTATAATGTGCTTTACACACACAACATGAACTATACTCACGTTTATATTTGATTGCTAAAGCGATGCATTATCTAGAGTTCAAAATACTAACTATGTGGATCAATTGTGTCGAATAATAACATAGACATGCTCAAATTCGATAGAATCTAGATGTCTGATGGATCAATGACCGCTCCTTACGTGAATTGCAAATATCATGATCCCATCCTAATATTTGGATACAATTTATATCTTTAATCAATGTGTAGAGCAGTCTTTTACGTGTAGTTTCACTCTCCATCGGCGGTCTCTCACACATGCTCACACACTCTCTCCCAAGGTGTCTTTCTCGCACACATGCTCTAGATATAACCCTCCCTCTCTCTCATAACCATTTACAACTGTTTTCACTAACCTTTATCACAAGCACTCTTCCTCTCGCAAACATACACACGCACAATCCTCATCGACCCTTTCTATATACATGGACCTGCCTATGTGTCTCATGTACGCACATTATCTTTACGCCTGTCTCTCACGCATTGTCTCACACCTCTCTTCCTAATCGACGAGTATGATTCTAGCAGAGCATTCTGTAGGATGCCCCTTAAAGTTAGGTTGGATGAATAGTATTATCAGAGATAAAGGGGTTACCTTAGTCTGAGAACCTAGGGTTACAAATCCTAGCCGGCTTTGTCAGTGGACACAAAGTCCTTCACAATTCTGCTATCTTTGTCTTGTATGACTAGTCATCCATGGGTCTTCCTAAATGCGTCACGGGCCAACCAATGTGGCGCATGACGGAACAGAACGAAGGGCCTCACCTCGACCCACCGGACCTCACGCGGTGACACACCCTCTGCCCCCACGTCTCATTATCTTCTCACACCCACAAATACCAACACAAACACCACACACATAGAAAATTTCTCCTGATGCCTCTATTCCCTCCCCCCTTGCATATACACACTCAACGGAATGGAATCTCTTATCGTGACGCCATATTCGTCTCTCTCTCTCTAGACCACTCTCATTTCTCGTGCTATCTCTCCCACGCCCCCCCGTCGGCCCCTCTATCCATGCCTCTCTCGAATACGTAATACACACACATACCTCTCTAGGCCCCGCCAAATGCATCAACTACACATTCACACATGTTACATCACGTACCCCATTGATCTAAAAAGCCCTCTCTTCACGTTTATTTCGCATACAACATTCCTTTTGAATAAAGTGAGGCCAAAAAAATATTTTAGAGTTTCTACATATATACAACATTACAAAGTTATATGGAGGAGTACGAACGCTAATTTGCATTGCATGGTGCCCATAATGATATTTATTCCGCACTGTGAATTTGTATATTTTTATACTATATACAAAGTTAGTCATAATAAAGAGAAACGAAGAGCATCTCTCTCTCCATCGCATACCCCCCTTGTACGCCCTTTCACGTATGTATACAAAACTATCTCCAAGTCCTCGAAAAGTAAGCCCCTAGAAAATTCAGGCATGTTTCATCTTTCTCTCGCGATATATGAAATGACGATCATTGTATTTGAAGCGAAAGCACGATACGTACATTGGACTTCAGAATCCACTCATTACGGTCACCATTTATGTTTAGTGGTTATTATGCAGTCACGGGCTCACCGTACAACTCTGTATTTGCTCTTGACATGACTAGTTGACCAGTTAAACGCTCCATGTGGCACCTCTAGTGTTGCATCACATTATCTCACTACCATCGTGCCCACCTGTCGACTTGTATCTACTCTACATCTACACTCTTATAAAATACATAAAATACACTCTTATAAAAAACAGAGTTGGTGATGATGGTGTGCCTGCCATCCTGTAATATAGGCCGTCCGATTTATATCTGATGGATAGGAAAGAAACTATGTCAATTTTGCAAAAAGGTACCCACACACCTCTCCACATTTGCAAATAAGGCGTTCCCTCATTCATCCTTTTTCTCTCACAAGATAAACAAGTCATACAAATGCATCTTGATGTTACGTGCAACGCACGGGCATCTTGCTAGTAAGAATGAAAACAAATGACAAAAAATATTTGGACGGTGGTTCGAAGTCATGACCGCGGGCACAGCGGACAAGGTGGCCTTGTATTGGTATGTTGAGCCGTCTGTTTTAACACACAAGAGCTGGTGTGGTGATTATACACACACGCACGCATGCACACGAACTGCATCCACGCATCACTCACACAAACACATGCACCCACGCACGCACGCAACACTCACACGTACAACGCAGCCACGCACGCACGCAACACTCACATGCACGCACGCAACGCTCACACGCACACACGCATGCATGCATGCACACACCAGTACACCACACGACCAACACACACTCTCACGCTCAAGTGCTCAACCTACACGTGCATGCGCACACATCAGGCCCTGACAGACACATAGACAACCAGGTGATTCCCGCGCACGGGTTGGAGCCTTGTCACGCCTGCGTAAATTTGTGTTTATCTGACCTTTTGCCTATGCGAACTGATAGATGGGACCCACAACGAACGTGGTCAATTTAACTAGTCAACATGGCGCCACGCAGACTATTTGGCCGGTCAACAAAGTGCAATCCGATGCTGAGCTGTGAGCAAGTGACCGTATAATCACCGCAAAACGTATATAGTGACCGTAATCAGCTTATTCTGAAGTTCGGTGACCGTATTACTTTTTTCTCTCTGTAGGCCCTCCAAAACTACATCTCTACACGTTCTCGCATGTTACATCTAACAACTATGCAATACAGCACTACTACTACACTCTAACACAATAAATCATATGTGTTTTTAGTTTTACTAGATATCATATTGTTACTTATAATTATTCAGTTTGCATACATTAAAATTGCCTTTGAAATGTATGGCCAGTATCATCTACCACGCGGGAAAAATCCCGCCCTTTCCTGTTTAATCGGGTTTGTATCGATGGATCGTGCAAAACAGCAAAACTATACTAGTACTATACAGTACAAGTGACAGTTCACTGGGCCGTCGTGTCGTCTACTCCTCCGTCGTAAGAGTGGAGCGCTCGCTTTCATAAATCTTCTAGTCCCTTTCGCTGACATGTGGGACATCAAGCTACCGGGTCCACGTGCCATACCGGAATACAGTGCAGAGCAGCCGGGGTGAAGCACCCCAGTCATGGCGCCGGCGTAGTAATGAGCAATGAGGCGTCAAATCACAAAGCTGCACCTTTCCCGCAGTTAAGTTGGAGGGACGAAGCAACCATCATTTCGCTCGTTGCTGAATCCGCTTCCCCCTCATCTTCTTCAACTTAACCACATGTTGCTTCTGCCATTGTTCTGCCTCATGTGGGACGCGGATCGGCTTGGTAAAGCACTGACACGTGGGACCGCATGTTAGCAAACCGCCAGGACAACGTCCTCCGAAAATAAGAAGCCTAATCCTAGACTTACAAAGGGCTACGTAGCTGCTACGTATACTTTCCATCTAATCTATATATGCCCCCCTGATTTTCAGGTGGGGTGGGCCTAATCCTCTCCTTTAATCCAATCAAATAGTCCCACATCACATCAGTTCGTAACTTTACGTAAACCATTACGTTGATGTAGCATTGCTCAAATAAGAAACCTCCCCCGCCATCCGCGCGGCAAAATCACCTCCTTTTTACTAATCTCGATTCTATAATTTTTTAGATCAATATAATTGAGATTTGTATAGATAGCACACAGGAGCAAAACCAAGTGGTACGGTTAAGGGCATCCACAATGTGTAGCCAAATGTGAAAATAGCTCTTGGCATCGTGGGAACCATTGTGGACGGTGTTGCCAAAGCGAAAAAGATGAAACCGAAGCTCCGTGATTGATTGATTGAAGGAATAGAAAAATGCAATGTCTCTCCTCTTTCTCCCATGCTTGGACGCATGTAGTACTACAGTATAGAGCACATAGTCTACTCCCCTGTCCCTTCTATCACAAATCACAAAGCAGTGAGGCGTCAAATCACAAAAGCATGGACGAAGCAACCATCATTTCACTCTTCACCGACTCCGCTTCTCCATCGTCTTCTTCGAGAAGCCATCTCACCGCATTAGTTACTCCTAGTAGTACTAGTAAAGGACTTCCTGGATGCAAATGGAGTTCTCCGTCGAACGCACTTCGCCAAACCACCACAAAAAAATATCATCGACGTCACCGCAATGGGGAAGGAAGTCAAATATAGTTACTACCTCCATTTTTTTGTACACAAGGCCAGTATATCAAAATTACAATTTGGAAAGGTCCACTAACACTAATCGAGGCAAAATTGATGGGGTTAGCAACCAAGGACATTAATATCCCCTGCATGCATGAGGAAGTGAGAAGGTTGGTTTGCATGACGTTGCATTAATCAAGCGATGAGGAGTGAGATGGTTAGCTCTTTGGTCTTTGGAGAAGAAAATACGCATTAATTGACACGTGAAACGAGAATTTGTATCGATTAAATCCCGCGAAGGAAAACCCAACCTTTCTTTTTTAACACCAGTACTCCTAGTACGTACTAAAAAGAAACGGAGGGAGTACGTACTTATCCTGTTTGGGTCTAGGCCTTGCATTGCCAAACTTCGCCACACATTTTTGCCAAGCTTGCCTAAAGTTTTCAAAATGAGAAGGATGTACACTTGCGCACGGCTATCGCGGTCGCACCACACCCTCACATGGTCGCTCCTGCACGCCGCGGTCACACCGCACCCTCACACAGTTGCTCCTGCACGCCGCAAACCCAACCAAGGGAACGCACCCTCACTGACACGTGTTGTCGCATGTGAACACACCAAACTCAGCCATCCTATCGCTGACACATAATTTTTGTTCATAGAGTATGTTTATCCAACCGCATGTTGGGGAGTATCCGTACGACCCGTGCGGTGGTCTGTTGGTGAAGAAGAAGAGGTGAGGAAGAAGGAAAGAAGGGTTAGGAGACGTAGGATATTCATCCAACCGCCTGAAATGGTAGACTGACCCAAGTCAGGCGACTTGCATAACAAATATATGTTTTTACACAGCAAAATATCCATGAAAACAACAACATAAAGAAAAACTATCACTGCTCGTGAAAAGAGACGACCTCGTCGTCTTTGGCTGCCGGCGCGAACCAACCGTCGCTGCCGACGTGTGTCTCCGCACCGTGGTTGTCCTCGGCCTCCAGCTACTCATTCAAGCGCAGCGTGCGGGCGCTCTGCACGGACGAGAGCACAACCCGGTTCAAGTCGAGGACGTCCGATTCCGCCTGCAGGAGGGCCTCGATGGCAGCAGCATCCACGCGCTCTACGTCGAGTCGAGCCTCCGCCGCCCAGTTCAAGTCCAGGACGTCCGGTTCCGCCTGCAGGAGAGCGTCGATGACAGCGGCATCCGCGCGCTCTGCGTCGAGTCGAGCCTCTGCCGCCCAGTTCAAGTCCAGGACGTCCGGTTCCGCCTGCAGGAAGGCCTTGATGGCAGCGACATCCGCGCGCTCCGCCTCAAGTTGAGCCTCCGCCGCCCGGTTCACATCCACGACATCCGGTTCCGCCTGTAGGAGAGCCTCGATGGCAGCGGCATGCACGCGCTCCGCGTCGAGTTGAGCCTCTGCCTCCCGGTCCTCCTTTAGTATCGCCATGTTGAACCGCTGGTCCGCCTACACCATGCGGGACTCGGACGCCGGCACAAAGTCGACGTCCATCATCTCATACCCATCGGGGGCCTTCTGCGCCGCGACCTCCGCCATGAACATTGGATTGGCTTCCTCCTCCTCGTAGCTTGGCTCCAGAGAACTCGGGGATTGGCCCGCCGCAAAGCGAGCTTGGGAACAGAGGTCTGTGGCGCCGACCGCCACCGCGATTTCTGCGCGGCGCTCCTGGCGTCAGCATCTTGTAGTAAGTGATCTTGCGGCGCACCATGGCTTTCCGGTGAACTAGGGGACGCTTGATGCGGGCTAGGGGATCGAAAGGTGGGGGAATGGGCTGGAGATTTGGTGTGGTTTTAGGGCAGTGGCTGGCGTAGGCCGAGCAGCGAAGGTTCTGGTGTGAATAGTGGTTCCAGTGACGACCGGTCAATCAGTTTTGACTGTACATCGCTCTTGTCGCGTTCGCGTTGCAGCCCGGCACGCTGGACCCTCCACGTCGCCCACAAATGGAACGCGCTTCATCTTGCGTTTTCGCTCGCTTGTGGGACTGCAGTTGAGAGCAAGCCGACGTCCCTCCCCCTCCCCCGCCCGCGTCATTTATTATACCACCACTCCCTCCATTTTATGCGGAGTAAATAAAAACAGAGGGAGTATTACTACGGATGAGGATCCCCTGACGTGGCCGAACCCATTGAGTAATTGACATGCGGGGCCTAGCAAGCATGGGGTCCGCCAGTAAGTGACCGAAAGGGAGGGTAAGGCAGGGATACCTACGTTAGAGGATCCACTTCCACTATACCACTTTGACCAAATGTTAGAGTAATAATATATGACATGCAACTTACACAAATGTTAGAGTAATAATATATGACATGCAACTTACACAAAGCATACAGGGTCTAATGCGTTTTTCGAGGCTAACTTTGACCAAATGTTAGAGTAATTATATATGACATGCAACTTACACAAAGCATACGGCCAAATTCGTATGTGAAAGGAGTTTCCAATGATATAATTTTCACATTATACATCTCATGTACTATTAATCTTGTCAATAGTCAAATTGGAAACCATCTCGAGTACAAATCTAGGAGTACGTACGAATCTAACAATATTGATTGGGCATTGTTGAATGTTGATACCTTTTTTATCAAAGTAGATATACTTTGACTACACATAAAACTTATATGTAAACTACTCCCTCCTTCCATCTGTATATGGCCTAATGCATTTTCGAGGCTAATTTTTACCAAAAGGTAGAGCAATAATATATGACATGCAACTTAAATAAAGCATACCATCAAATTCGTATGTGAAAGGAGCTTCCAATGATATAATTTTCGCATTATACATGTCATGTACTATTAATCTTGTCAATAGTCAAATGCGGTCTTGAAAAATGCATTAAGCCCAATATAGATGGAAGGAGGGAGTAGAAAGGATAGGAGGGAGTATATTGTAAGTTCAAAAACGAAACGAACATTGAATACCCTTTATATATGATTTGCAGATGCTATGATCACCGGTTCAAAATTTTGAATCCGCCTTAGGTATCACGTGCCCCCACTCGTTCCCTCTCGATTTCATCTCGGGGTCCGGAGATCTATTGAAAGAGGACTAGGGTGGGTACATGCAAATGATACTCGGCGGAATGTTCAAATGAGGCATGCGGGAGGATGGACTCGACTGGAGGGTGACATGATCGATGGAGAAGAGGGTTGGAGAGGAATGAGAAATAAGCAAACGCCACATGATTATACTTGAACGGCTCAAATAAACAATAAGTTGTCTCGCTTGGCCTACATAGTGAAAGGCCTAATGCGCAACGCGGAGCACTAATGCTCGAATATGGCCGGGAAAACAGGGAAACAGACATGTGGGGCACACCCGTCGGGACGACGTAGCGCAGACTAGTCCAATGGAGGAGCTGGCCCACGACCTCCTCGCCACCGACAACCGTTCATGTGGTCGTTGGGGCCAACAACGGGGCACAACTCTAGCACCGCCACTGGACACGGCGACCGCGGTGAGTGACATGCTCATATCGTCGCTAGACATGGTCGGTTTCAGTTTGCCGAGGGTGGCGTTAGTGCTGTGGCACGACCAACGGTATGTTTGGTTTGTGCCCAAGGTTTCCCCATCAAAGCATTGGGTAGCCAAAATTTTGGTTGAGGTATTGGTTGCCCATGATTTGGCCGACATTGGCAAGAAAAATGAACTTGAGTTGGCTAGAGTTCATTGGCATGCCAAAGAAATGGCAACCATCCAAACAAAGACCAATCTTTGGGTCATGACCAAAATTTTGGTTGAGGTATTGGTTGCCCATGATTTGGCCGATATTGGCAAGAAAAATGAACTAGAGTTGGCTAGAGTTCATTGGCATGCCAAAAAATGGCAACCATCCAAACAAAGACCAATCTTTTGGTCATGACCAAAATTTTGGCAAGGTGCACTTTGGCCACAATCCAAACACACCCCAACACCCGGCTCGTTGAGGATGCACGGGGCGCCGCGACGCGTCCGCAGAGTGGTGTAGCGCGGCCAACTGCATCCTCTGGACCTGAGACCATGCCGGGTCGTCTTGCTTTTTCAATGACATGCGGGGATCGCATGTGAGCAAAGGGCATCTCCAACGTTGCCACGACCGTAGCTGACTACCCTGGCACACCAAAACCCTCGTCCCTCGCGCCGTCGCGCGGTGCGTTCCCAGCCGGCGTCAGCTTCCCGCATTCATGCCGTCCGTTTGTATGTCGTCATTAAGAGGCTCGGTGCCCGAGGAACAACTCCGGCTACTTAATGACGCACCCGGATGCTTGGCCTCACCGGAATGTGCTACTTAAAGCGGCAACGCCCAACTAACCTCCACACCTTAGCGCATCGTCCTCCTACCTGAAACCACATCCGCCATGACCGCAAACGGAAGATCAAGATGCCCGTGCGTTGCACGGAAGATCAAGATCTTGTAGGAGAAAAGGATGAACGAGGGAAAGCCTTATCTGCAAATGTGGAGAGGAATGCGGGTAAATTGTCATAGTTTCCTTCCTATCCGTTAGATATAGATCGGGCGGCCTATATTGCTGGATCGGACACATCTTCCTACATCTACGGGAACCTACGAAAGGGTTAACGTAAATTGCCTCTCTCTCTCCTCCCCTGATTTTCATGGTGGTGGGCCCCTCCCTCCCCCCAATCTACAATCAACATCTCACATGTTTCACATTACGTTAATTACGTAACTGTGATTACGTAGGTGTAGCATTACTCGTCCTAAAAAACCCAACTAAGCCAACCTCCCAGCATATCGCGCGGGAAAAGACCCGGCCGTGCCGTTTTAGTCGGGATTACCGGATTACTAGTAGTAGTATCGATGGATCGCGCAAAGCAACATATTTTTTTGTGGGGGCAAAGCACCTAGTTTAAAAGGAAAAAATGTGGTACACTCACAACACTCCTGTCGCGGTCGCATTGCACCCCACACACGTTCGGTCTTGCACACAGCTCACGCAAACGGAACGCGCTTCGGCTTGCCTCTTCGCTGACACGTGGGATTGCACTTGGAGAAACCGACCGTGCGCCAAACTCCCCCCGCCCACCACGCGAAAATCCTCCCCCCCACACCCAAAAATTCCCCCCAAATCCGATTCAATCGCCCTTCGGCCAACTAGCCAATAATATTCCCCAAACCCCCCTCCCCCCTGTCCCCTTCCACTCCATTCGCTCCGCCAAAGCCGCCCTCCCCGCCGCGCCGATACGTCGGTGCCGCGGTTCGGCGATCCTCTCGCTCCCACAGTACGCTCTCGTAGACTGCCGTCCTCTAGCTGCGCCGCCACCTCTGGCTACGTTCTTGTGGAGGCGCACGACAGTCAGTGCCGCCACCGCTGGCGACGTTCGTGTGGAGACGCACGGCGGTCAGCTTCTCCCACGGTACGCACATTCTAGACTGAGGCCCCGTTCATGTCGGTGTAGCGCTGAATGTTAGCTGATAGACGCTGTTAATCTCACTGTTTGCCGAAGTAGTTTACTGTCAATATGCTCTGCTTAAGAAGCTTCCTTGCCCTGTTCTGCACTCAATCTGCTTAGCTGAGATGGCATGCCAAGGCCGATTAGTTGCTAAAATATCCTGCCATATATTTATTGTGACGTAGATTGCCATGGTCTAGTAGCCAATCTGTTAGGTGAAATAGCTCTACACCGTTTTATACTCGATCTTTGTTGCTGTGCTGGCCTTCGATAGTTCGATGGCTGTGTGCTCGGCCTCATTGACTGCTAAAACAGCCTGCCATAATTTGGCACTCAAATCTATTTGCTGAATTAGCTTTACATATATTTCATTACTTAGATCTGCTCGTCCAAATATCTTGCCATAGCTTTAGACATCGACCTAGGTATTTTTTTCTAGACTTCATAAAAAAGCATATATGTTTTTCCTTTAATATCTAGTGGAAGAACTAATTTGTATGTCTAACAGATGGACAGGACTTGGATAACTTCTGCTTGAAGATTCTCCGCTGCATATGTCGAGGGGGTTGAAAACTTCATGAACTTTATCAGAGCTGAGTATGGTGGTCCGAAATCAGATGTGCTCTGCCCGTGTAGCAGTTGTATGAATTCAGTTACAAGACCCCAGTCAACTGTGAAAAATCATCTACACTTGTATGGGATGTTGGTCACATATACTAGGTGGGTTCATCATGGTGAAGCTATGAACGTCAATGTTATTGACTACGTGGAAGCAGCAAATCATCATCTTGATCTGCCTGATGCTCAGGTCGAAGAGGGGGAGGAGGTGGTGGTGGCGGAGCCAGTGAGTTTGACCAACATTGAAACAATGCTACGAAATGCTCGTGCATTCCGTGAACTTTCACCTGCAGAAGAAAAATAGTGGGCCCGCATGTTGAAACAATGCAACGTTGCTGTCACCCCAGGAAATAAGCTGTCAGTATTGTCAGCTATGGTCACCTTTCTTCAGGTGAAGACATTTGAGCGGATGACCAACAAATCATTCGATGCGATGTTGGCTGCTTTCCGTGAATCTTTCCCAGATGCGTCTGAGCTGCCACACACCTACAGTAAAATGAAGAATTTCCTTCGTGCAGTTGGAATTGGATATGATATGATCCATGTTTGTAAGAATAATTGTGTTCTGTTCCGGAAGGATTATGCCAACTTAAGTGAATGCCTGAAATGCAAATCATCAAGATGGAAAGATGGCGATGCTGTGAAGAGGATTCCTCATAATGTTCCGAGACATTTTCCAATTACACCAAGATTGCAGAGGTTGTTTCATGATGCGGAAACAAGAGAGGATGTACTGTGGCATTCTAGGAACCAGGAGTACAGAGATCAGAATGTAATGAGCCATCCATCTCATGGTAGTGAGTGGAAAAGCTTCAATGATAAACACAAAGAGTTTGCTGCTGACCCGAGAAACATTAGACTTGGCTTAGCTTCAGATGGATTTAACCCATTTGGCCACCAGAGCGCCACATATAGCATGTGGCCAGTGCTTGTTATCCCTTACAACATGCCTCCAAATGTCTACACCAAAGAATCAAACTACATGATGGCCTTGCTCATCCCAGGTCCAAAAGGTCCTGGAAAGGATTTTGATTTGTTCATGGAGCCTCTTGTGGAGGAACTTCAACAGCTATGAAAGGGTGTTCTCACTCGAGACCTATATAGAAGCCCACCAGCTGATTTCTTTCTGCCTGCTGTTATAATTTGGTGCATCCATGATTATCCGGCTTTGGGCACTATGTCAGGGCGAACGACACATGGTTATAATGCATGTGTTCGCTGTGACAAGAATCCGCTGTCATACGTAATACTTAGCAAGATCTGTTACATTGGACACCGCCGTTTCCTTGCCAAGGACAAGCCGCTTCCTAAAAAATACCGAAGACATGTGTTCAATGCAAAGCATGAAAACCGTGATGCGCCAAAGAGGCTCACCGCCGATGAGTTGCAAGTGGAATTATAGAAGGTCAGGCATATTACACCAGGAAACCATCCTGATAATGGTAGCAGGAAAAGGAAGCATGGCAGGGCAGAAGAGAGATTATTGTTTACCTGCAGGTCCACTTTGTGGGACTTGGAGTATTGGAAAGATTTGGATCTGCGGCATAATCTTGATGTGATGCACATCGAGAAAAATATATGTGACGGCATTATCGACACACTTCTTAATATTGAAGGCAAGATGAAAGATACCTTAAAATCTAGGATTGACTTGACACACCTGGGTATCAGACATGATTTGCAGGTGCAAGATGAAGGTAAACCACGGGATATGGCACCAGCTATGTACGTCTTGGACAAGGTAAAAAGAAAAGAATTCTGCGAGGTCCTATCACGTGTGAGATTCCCACATGGATTTGTTTCCAACCCTGAAAGGAGAGTCGGTGTAGATGGAAACAAGGTACAAGGGTTGAAAACTCATGACTGCCACGTCCTACTTCAAAGGGTTTTACCTGTTATCCTTAGAGGATTGGGCCGCCCTGACTTATATAGAGCAGTTGCAGAGTTGGGACAATTCTTCAGGGAACTCTGCAGTAGGAATATCAGGATAGATGCTTTGGAGCATCTTAGAGACAAGATACCAACTATCCTATGCGACATTGAGAAGATATATCCTCCAGCCTTCTTTGATGTGATGGTGCATTTGGCTGTTCATCTACCTGATGAGGCACTACTTAGAGGTCCAGTACAGTATGGCTGGATGTACCCTATTGAAAGGCGGCTAGGCACTTTCAAGGGCTATGTTAGGAACAGAGCTAGACCCGAGGGTTCCATTGCAGAGGCCTACATTGCTACAGAAGCATTGACATTCTGCTCAAAATACATTGAAACAGCTGATCAGCTTAGCAAAGAGGTGGGTGAAGACAATCCCAGGCTCAATGTTTTCGATTATTCTGTTCGAGTTACAGGGAAGAGTCGACAAGAGGACAAACCTAAAGATTTGGACAAAATGGTTTGGTATGTGTTGAATAACTGTCCTGAGATACTACCTTATATCAAGTAAGTGCAGTACTGCAGCTTATACATCGTAATCTACCAAACTTGCAGCACATTCTTATGTATTTAGATGTTTGACACGATCACTATGTTGTGCAGCATCTACAAAGAGGAGTTACTGCCGCAAAATCCAAGAAACATTGACAAACTGGTTATGGCAGGATTTGCAAAATGGTTCAAGAACCATGTAAGCTTTTGAAGTGTACTATCAGTTTTTTTAATATATTGAGTACATAAGATGATCAGCTTGTCTATTTTCTAACCATAGGTTAAGAAGATGCAGGAGGATGGGCAGGCAGTTGATGATACCCTTTACTCACTAGCAATGGGTCCTGATACTCAGGTAAGACATTATGAATCTTGCGTTGTTGGAGATGTGCGCTACAACACCCTTGCACGAGATGAAGGCAGGAAGACACAAAACAGTGCCATCATGAGCACGGATACATATGAGAAAGAGATAACTGAAATGTATGCTAACATAACAGACATTGTTCAGTTGCAGTATATCTCCAGTTTCGAGGATCATCGGTGTGTGGTTCTGTTGTGTTGTCGTTGGTATAACCTGTTTTCCAGGATCGCAAAACCCAGAGCTAATGATTATATCAAATCCATCAATGTCAAGGCGGCGTACCAGACCAACGAGCCTTTTATTTTGGCAAATCAAGCAACATAGATATTTTTCTTGGAAGATACATTTGCACATAGAGATGACTGGAGAGTATTGCAAAGGTTTGAGCAGAGGAATTCGTTTAATGAAGTTGCACAACAAGATGATGCTTACACTGCTCCTGATGTACAAGATAACACAGATGTTCCTAATATCTTTGAGAACCATCACGTCAATGACGCCGGCGAAAAGATTGCCTGTCGTGCTGTGGACATACAAGAGTTGATCAAGAAGAAGCCAACATTCGAGGACGTTGAGGACGAAGAAGAAGATGACACCGTGGGGAATTACGATTCAGACTGATACACATGGCGAAGATGTTGACGCTGCTGCTGCGGATGATGATGATTACATTGCTTTTGTCGTATTTGCCTATCAGAAGACGTTTTTTATCTACTATGTGAAATTGTGTTTGCTATGACAACTGAAACCTGATGAACATGTTGTTTAGTATTTTGCTGTGAGAACATCACTTGTTATGTATGCTGATTTGTGTTTAGTGATTGTATGACAACTAAAACATGATGACATTGTTGTTTAGTTGTACTCATATTTGGCTGTGAAACTTGAATTTGATGACATAGTTTGCTGTTGGACTACAATTTACTCGACGTCTTCGAATGAGAACAAAGCTGACCCGACAGGGCCTCTGCTATTTATTTATTTATATGAGCAAAAGGGGATACCCCCTGATTTCCGTTAATAGAAATCATTAGATGTTCAAAACACTACGCCCAGCCTGCTACACAGGTTTCATTCATTACTAGTTTCAGCAAAGTGCTCATTTCGTAGCCACTGAATACATCACGAGTGCTACATACACTGCAAATAAAGAGGCAATCATCCTACAGAGCACATCGATTTTGCCCATTATCTTCACAAGCTCTTTCATCTCCTCATTGCTATCGAGGCTGTTCAGCAGCTGTTGCTTGGCCATGATCAGAGGAACTGCATCTTTAACCTTCTGCTCTGCATCTTCCTCTTCTGCCGTTCCTTCAGTTACTTGTCCAACACCCCAACCTACTGGTATTGGGATTCCTCAGCTAACCAAATAATCAACGTAGTTGCATTCCCCCACATCAGCAACTTCCCAGAAATACAAATCACACGAATCTTCCCTTTTCTGCATGAATCAAATTGGTAGATCATCAACCAAACTATTAAAAAAAATCAGCAACTAAAAGCAGCAGAACAACACTTAAACAAATTATTACCCCATGATTCGGGCATTTGTAGAAGACTCGGCTAGGGTTGCGGATTATGGTTGAGACGCGATGGATGACTCTGCGTGATTTGCAACAGTGGCACCACACCAACGGCAGCGGGTTGCGATGAGCAATCGGCTGCGGTGCGCGTGCCGGCGAGGGTGTGATGAGACCCAGAGGCGATGGTACGGGTTGCGACTTGGCGCATATCTGGTTGTTGCCTGCTGAAGAGCAGGTGGACGAGCAGCCAGCGGACATGGTTGCTGAGGCCAGAGCTTCTGATGCTAGGCAGAGTAAGTAGAGAAGAGGAGAAGCGAACGTTGGATATGTCAGTTTCATTACTTGCAGAGTAGCATAGCACCATATATAGTCATAGTCTAGGTTTGGATTCGAACCAGCTACAGGAGCACGTCTTTCTTTTTTCTAAAACTCGGGAACGTCTCTTTACTGGTACACTAGCTTGTTCTGTACGCCTTCCCAAGTCTTTGATTTTCTTTCCCTTTTTTTGCGAGGACCTGACAGCTGGGACCCACCAGAAGGGCCATTGTATTTCACGAAAAAAAACGCCCCCCCCCGCTGACATGTCTGACCCACCAGCTATAACTTCGCACGCAAGGAAGTGCCTCCTTATTACGCACAAAAAAATGAATACCCCCTGCTAGCTGGGACCCACCATAGTGGGAGGATGACTTGTGAGCCAACAAAGTTGACGGGGACGGAGGGCTTTGTCAACTTAGTCAATATGAACGATTCTAGCTCCAGTGACCGTACGATGTCCATCCAACGGGCGTAGTGCTTCTTCAACCTCTGGTCTTCTTGCTCCAGCCGCCCAAAGCAGCACCGGTCGTGCCGCATGCTCCTGCCTCCCGTGGCCGGCTGTGCTGCCGCGGAGGCCTCACCGCCCCTACTATTCCCACCGCTGGCCAGGCCCTATGGCGATGACAGCCTCACACCGCAGCCGAACTAGTGGACCCTCGTACTCCTCTCCGCGCGGGCTTCCACTGCCGCGTCTTCCCCGGCTCCGCGTCGTCCCCTTCCTAGGCCTCGTCGTCGTCCACCGCCGTGGTGCTCTCCGCGCGGCATGGTCAACGTGGTCAAGGAAAGACTTCCATCGGAAGAGTACTATACATGGAGAGGCTGGCAGCTGGGTCCACGGCCACAACCCAGTTTTTTTGTGATTTGCCAAGTAAGTCACTTTGTTAGGCTTGTTGGGCTGCAAATCTTTCAAGATGAGGAGAGCTTTCATTCGGCTGGCTGAGAAAATGGCCCATCAGTAATGAGAAATGGGCTGTACATTTTTAAAACACATCAAACCGGCAATTAGTTTCAAATATTTTTTTTCATTTCAAGATTTTAAATTACATTAATTTTTATGCGTGGAGAATTTGTTGGATTTTATAGTGATATACATTTATTTTCAAAATCAGTTTGAATGTGAGTCAAAATTTCGGGATTAAAAACAGTTCAGACCGCACCGAAATATGCAAAATTTCGTATAATTTTTTAACCGTGGCCACAATTTGGGCTGTAATGCTAACAAAAAGAATATGGGCTCCAAAAAAAACCTTAAGAATTAGCAAATGGGCTGAAAATTATTAGAAATAATGGCAGATGGGCTGTATGCTGTTTTCCACAGATTTGAGGCTTTCCTGAAAAAGGTTGACGCACAAGCAGTGACTGTTGGATGTCCATCCAACGGCCGTCGTGCTTCTTCAATCTCTGCTCTTCCTGCTCCAGCCGCTCAAACAGGCGCTGGCGGGATTGCCTGCTCCCTCCTCCCCGTGGTCGGCTCTGCTGCCGCGCAGGCCTCACCGCCCCACCGTACTCCCATCGCTGGCCTAGCCATCCCTCTACTCACCCACACCTGCTGTTATTCTCCGGCGATGGCAGACGAACCAGTAAACCCTCGTACAGTCGTACTCCCCTCCGCGTGGGAAACAACTGCCGAGTCTTCCCTGCCTCCGTGTCGTTCCCTTCCTAGTCCTCGCCGTCGTCCACCGCCCTGGTGCTCTCGACATGGCCTGGTCAACGTGGTCAACGACCGACATGCATCTGAAGTGGACTGTACGTGGAGAGGCCGACAACTGGGTCCATGGCCACACGCAAGGAAATGCCTCCTTATTATGCACAAAATAATGATTCCTCCAGCTGACATCAGGGACCCACCGAAAGGGCCTCTATATTTCGCAAAAAAAAACGTTACCGCCACTGACAGCTCGGACCCACCAGCTATATCTTCGCATGCAAGGAAGTGCCTCCTTATCACACACAAAAAAATGAATACTCCCCCTGTTAGCTGGGACCCAGTATAGTGGCAGGCTGACTTGTGGGCCTACTAAGTTGAGGGGGATGGAGGGCTTTGTCAACTTAGTAAATAATGCACGCTTCTAGCTCCAGTGATCGTACGATGTCCATCCAACGGCCGTAGTGCTTCTTCAACCTCTGGTCTTCTTGCTCCGGCCGCCCAAACCAGCGCCGGTCGTGCCTCGTGCTCCTGCCTCCCGTGGCCGGCTGCGATGCGGCAGAGGCCTCACCGCCCCTACTACTCCCACCGCTGGCCAGGCCATCCCTCTACTCACCCACACCCCCTGTTACTCTGCGGCGACGGCAGCCTCACACCGCAGCGAACCAGTGCCCTCGTACTCCTCTATGCTTGGACATCCACTGCCGTGTCTTCCCCGACTCCGCTTCGTCCCCTTCCTAGGCCTCACCGTCGTCCACCGCCCTAGTGCGCTCGGCACGGCGTGGTCAACGTGGTCAAGGAATGGCTTCCATCGGACGTGGACTGTACATGGAGAGGCTGACAGCTGGGTCCACGACCACAGCAAGGAAGTGCCTCCTTATTACGTGCAAAATAATTATTCCTCCACCTGACAGCAGGGACCCACCGGACAGGCCACCAGTATTTTGCGGAAAAAATCATTTCCCCCTGACTGCTGGGACCCACCGGACGGGCCACCGTATTTCGCGAAAAAATGTTCCCCCCGCCGTCAGCTCGGACCCACCGGAAGTGCCTCCTTATTACGCACAAAAAAATGAATACTCCCCCGGCTAGCTGGGACCCACCTTGGTGGGAGGCTAACTTGTGGGCCTACTAAGTTGATGGGGACAAAGGGCTTTGTCAACTTAGTCAATATGAACGATTCTAGCTCCATTGACCGTACGATGTCCATCCAACGGCCGTAGTGCTTCTTCAACCTCTGGTCTTCTTGCTCCAGCCGCCCAAAGCAGCGCCGGTCGTGCCGCATGCTCCTGCCTCCCGTGGCCGGCTGTGCTGCCGCGGAGGCCTCACCGCCCCCTACTATTCCCACCGCTGGCCAGGCCCTGCGGCGACGGTAGCCTCACACCGCAGCCGAACCAGTGAACCCTCGTACTACTCTCCGCGCGCGCGCGGGCTTCCACTGCCGCGTCTTCCCCGACTCCCCGTCGTCCCCTTCCTAGGCATGGCCGTCGTCCACCGCCCTGGTGCTCTCGGCGCGGCGTGGTCAATGTGGTCAAGGAACGACTTCCATCGGATGTGGACTGTACGTGGAGAGGCTGACAGCTAGGTCCACGGCGGCAGCAAGGAAGTGCCTCCTTATTACGTGGAAAATAATGATTCCTCCACCTGACAGCAGGGACCCACCGGACGGGCCACCGTATTTCACGAAAAAATGTTCCCCCCCTGACTGCTGGGACCCACCAGCTACACCTTCGCACGCAAGGAAGTGCTTGACAGTCGGGACCCACCTGGTCGAAGCGTATGTAGCGTTGTCATTCTGGCCGCGAACGTGTACGTACATATATACTGGTGGATGTAGAGGCGCGCACATGTCCTAGTAGAGGCGCGCACATAGCATGTACACGTACGTACAGCGGCCAAGGCGCAAGAAAGAAAATATGGCCACGTATGTGTACATACGGGCGGGGTCTCGAACGCCTACTCGCGCATACATACGGCGAGGGCTCGTGTACATGGCTGGGTCGGAATGGAGAAACAGCATCGTCGTCGTGTTCATGGGGAGGCAACGGAATGCGTCGTGTTCATCGGGAGGCAACGCGGCTAGGTCAGAACGGAATGTGTGGTCGTGTTCATCGGGAGGGTTTGGACGGAAGAGGCGATGGAAATGAGGCCTGGCGTACCGCACAACGGAGGAAACGGACCTCCTACGGTCGAAACGGGGGTCCTGTTGATCGGGAGGGGTGTGGCGTACCGCAAAACGGAGGAAACGGACCTCCTACGATCGAAACGGGGGTCCTGTTGATCGGGAGGGGTGTGGCGTACCGCAAAACGGAGGAAACGGACCTCCTACGGTCGAAACGGGGATCCTGTTGATCGGGAGGGGTGTGGCGTACCGCAAAACGGAGGAAACGGACTTGTGTTGGAGCGCTACGGTCGAAACGGGGGTCCTGTTCATCGGGAGGGGTGTGGCGTACCGCAAAACGGGACTCCACGGGATACTGTTCATCTCCATCGTCGACCCCCTCCAACCTCCATGAGCTACTGTTCATCCACCGTCGACCTCCTCCAGCCTCCACGGGCTCCTGTTCATCCAGCCTCCACCGCGCGCTACTCCACCGGCTACTGTTCAACCACCCCTCCACCGTCTACTATTCATCCAGCTCTCCACACCACGGGGTCCTATTCAACCACCCCTCCACGGGCACCCCTCCACCGTCTACTGTTCATCCCGCCCTCCACACCATGGGGTCCTATTCATCCACCTCTCCACGGGCACCCCTCCACCGTCTACTGTTCATCCAGCCCTCCACCACACCACGGGGTCCTATTCATCCAGAGGCAACGCCACCGCTCACTGTTCATCCAAACCCCCCCCGCAACGCTCACTGTTCATCCCGTCGACCGACTTCAGTTAGCAGCAGTAGCCAAGGAATCGCTCGATCGGGTTTAGTTGACAGCCATCGATCGATCGCTCGGGTTCAGTAACGCGTAGCCTGTAGTGCAATCACTCGGGTTCAGTTAGAGCCCAACGCCTCGCTCGGGTTCAGTTAGAGCCAACGCCTCGCACACACGCGCGTATGTGTACGAGAGAAACGCGCATCGCTCGGCCCCCGACCTCCCACCGTAACCAAGAACTCCCCGAAATTTTCCTCCCCCTCGCTTCTACCACGGTTTTTTCCGTCATGGACGGCCCAAAGAATGTCATGCAGCTGCGTCTCCGGCCCGCCCAGGACGAAAAGCCCATTTTCTGTCATGATTTTTTGTCATAGAAGTAGGAGCCCACCACATCTATGATGATACCGGGTTTTGTCATAATTATCGTCATAGAAGTGTCATATGTATGACATAAATTTTTTTCGTTCAGCCCAAAATGTCACGGATGTGTCTTTTTTTTGTAGTGTACCATATTGATGAAAATTTAAAGGCCGTCAGAAAATTTCCGGTTCAAAATGAAGAATTATGGTTTAAAATCCGGCTCAAGGGAAGTCAGTCTCACTGAAGCTCTCAAATCCGATTTAAGAATTTTCGGTTCAAAAAGAATTAATTTCTTGCAAGTTCGAGTTTAAAGGCTGTCAGAATATTTCCAGCTAAAAATGAAGATTCCGGTTTAAAATCCAGCTCAAGGGAAAGATGTCTCCCACAAAGCTTTGAAGCTCTCAATATCCGGTTCAAAATCCCAGTTCAAGAAGAATTTATCTCTTGCAAAAAGTTAAAGGTTGCCGAAGAGGGCCGGTTGCCATGATGCGGTTCAAACATGGGTTATCCTGCCTTATTGGCTTATCATATTATTGATCACATGGGGGCTTCCTGTTCAAACATAGGTGTATTCACCAAAGAGAACATAGCGTTACTACCCTCTTGATCTGGCTATCAAGCCAATATTATCAGAAGAGCACAGCTCTGGTTACTTCGGTACTCCGGCTATCAAGCCAATATTATCATAAGGGGCCAAAAAGAGTTTGTCGCACAACACAACTCAAACATAGGCACCCAGCGAGCACAATTCAGAAAGAAAGCACTTGGGGGCTTGGTTGTATTTGAACCATAGCTACACCTCTTGATCGGCGTAAGGCCACCATGGAAATCACTTGGGGGCTTGGTTGTATTTGAACCATAGCTACACCTCTTGATCAGCGTAAGGCCACCAGGGAAGTTACTGGGGGGCTCTTTGCTTCGCACCGAACTAAGAGTCTGCACCCTTTTAACAGGCTATCAAGCCCGGCTTGGAAGCCTGGTGTTCGCACCTAAAACCCCGGGTTAACCTGCCTTCTTTAAGTAAGTCACTCCGCCCAGGTAAACCTGGTACGACGCACGAACGTTTGACAGTCAATCTCATAGACCCTAAACTTGTCAAAGTTAAAACGTGACTGGTTAAAGATTGAGGTCCATCTTAAGAGGCTTTGTGAAATGGTTAATTCAGTGGCCTGACAGCCCATGAAAAGCCTCTATTTGGAGCCTGACAGCTCGTGAAAAGCCTCGCATGTTTCTTTTTGAGTTCTATTTGCCAAGTTTTTTCGCCTTTGTTGAGGTTCATAATATCTTCTGATAAACCGGTGTCCCTGACCCGGCTTGGCTTTCAACTAAACAAGTTGTCAGTACATGATCAGTTATAATCCGGTGCTTATTGACCCGGCCTGGTTTCGACTACAAGTCGCCAGTATTATATAGATAATCTGGTGTTTATTACAACCTGGTATGGTTTTATTATAAACCGGCAAAATATGGGAGGAGTTATCAAGATTGGGGTTATCACTATTACTGCACAGGTATCCTAAACCAGCAGTATGATTCAATATCACAGGAACCGGTTTTCCAAACCAGATTATATTATTCAAATCTTCAACTAGCCAACATGGCTGGATTTTTATTATGGTTGTCAATAACCAATATTGGGATTGAGGTTTTCAAAGTCTCTTCAGCGCAATGGCTATTATTTTATCAATGGATATGATTCATTCTACAATGGAAGGAATAGTCCCGAGTCGCTGCAGGCTTACAACCCGACACTTGGGGGCTACATTTATTCAAATTGAGATTACATCAAATATGCAAGTCCCATGTCACTGCCAGCATGCACCATGGCACTTGGGGGCTAATGCAAAGTCATTTTTATTAGTCTTATCAAAGACCTGACTCATCATATCATAATGAGCCGGCCCTTGGGGGCTACCAATTGCTCCTATCAATGATTCAAGGCACACAAGTCTTAATCTGTTATATTCAAGGGTCCACTGCTCAGTTGGTAAAACACAGAGCTCTTAACCTTGTGAACGTGGGTTCAAGCCCCGTGGTGGAGTTACATCATATGATGTTATTTTCGATGAAGCATGATTATATTTATAAAGTCCCTGCTCATTATTGCATAATGACCCGGCCCTTGGGGGCTACACTGGTTGAAGTTTTTTGAACATCAGGCAATTACAAGTCCCAGGTTGCTGCAAGCATGACAACCCGGCACTTGGGGGCTACATAATATGGAGTATTCAGTTTTTACTAAGTGACTGGGATAAACAACATGGATTTCTTAAGTGGCAGTATTTATATTGAAGCAAGTCTTAAGCCATCACTTTGTTCTGCTCAAGACTTGGGGGCTACAGATAATATGGATATAAGGGAGAAAAATCTTCAAATTACTCAGTTTTGAATAAACCAGATTGACCCGGCGTCATCAATAATCATGACCCGACGTCATCAATAATCATGAACCGGCACTGACAACAATCATGAACCGGAATTGGCAAAAATCATGACTAGGAATTATCAGTTTTTATAACCCGCCAATTTTGGAAATCATAGCTTGGGAAGTTCTACATTTTCAAGCCGGCTGAATATCAGTTGAATATTTGAAGACCAATATTTTTGTCAAGTCAGAGCATTGAAGGCCGATTCAAATGGATTCTTTATTTACAATATTTATTCTACAAGCAAATTGATTATGAAGCTGGTCTATTGACCCAGATTTTCTAGAAGAAGTAAATGACAAGGACTTAAGGATGTTCAGGTGCCGGTTTACAAGAATTCTTAACCCGGAGCACAACCTGTCAAATTTGTTCTTGTGTTTATTTTGCAGCATAAGTTTGCCATGGATAAATCCAAGCTAAACTTGGGGGCTAATGTCGGGGATATACCCCGCGGCGTAACCCGACCGGAATTATAACCCGGCCGGACTTGGCGATTCACCGGCGAGCCGCACTGACCATACGGTTTACAAGCAACCTGACTGGACATTATGACTCACTGGTAACCCGGCTGGCAAGACAGACGGATGACAAGGCCCAAGGCCTAGAAGGACGGTTTATGTTAATGGTAGGCCTGTTTAAGAGGAAAGGCGTGAGGAACATTTACCTTACAAGGAGTTAAGACCCGGACTTGTTTCCGGTTTGTATTAGAAGGTAGACTAGTCCTAATCCTAATAGTACTCCACATGTAACCCGCCCCTCTAACTTATATAAGGAGGAGTAGGGCTCCCCAAAGAAGGGACAAGCAAGAGGAAAATAATCTTAAGGGTTAGACATAACTAGGAGAGCCGGTTTACGGTGACTCCCTCGTGATGATAATGAGACCTAGCCACAAACAGCATGTAGGGTTATTACCGGATGATGTTTACCGGGGCCCGAAGCTGTCTAAACCTTTGTCTTGTGTTGCGTTTCTTGATTCTGCTCAACCCCTCTCAAGCTACCACGTAGATGTGTTGGCCTCACGACAAAGTCCTCACACTAGGACATCTGCCGTGACAATTCCACGACACAAGGTATTCCTCCGGTATTCGGGAGTTGCATATCTCATAGTCAAAGGAATATGTATAAGTCATGAAGAAAGCAATAGCAATAAAACTGAACGACCAACATGATAAGCTAACATATGGGTCTTGTCCATCACATCATTCTCCTAATTATGTGATCCTGTTAATCAAATGACAACACATGTCTATGGTTAGGAAACTTAACCATCTTTGATCAACGAGCTAGTCTAGTAGAGGCTTACTAGGGACACGGTGTTTTGTCTATGTATCCACACATGTATCAAGTTTCCGGTTAATACAATTCTAGCATGAATAATAAACATTTGTCATGATAAGGAAATATAAAATAACAACTTTATTATTGCCTCTAGGGCATATTTCCTTCAGTCCCCACTTGCACTAGAGTCAATAATCTAGTCCACATCGTCATGTGAATTAATACCAATAGTTCACATCTTTATGTGATTAATACCCATAGTTCACATCGCCATGTGACTAACACCCAAAGGGTTTACTAGAGTCAATAATCTAGTTTAGATCGCTATGTGATTAACACCCAAAGAGTACTAAGGTGTGATCATGTTATGCTTGTGAGAGAAGTATAGTCAACGGGTCTGCCACATTCAGAGCCGTATGTATTTTGCAAATTTTCTATGTCTACAATGCTCTGGATGGAGCTAATCTCGCTAATTGCTCCCACTTTCAATATGTACCCAGATTGAGACTCAGAGTCATTCGGATCGGCGTAAAAGCTTACATCAACGTAACTCTTTACGACGAACTCTATCACATCCATAACCGAGAAATATTTCCTTAGTCCTCTTAGGTAACTAAGGATAACTTTGACCGTTGTCTAGTGATCCTCTCCTGGATCACTTTCGTACTGTGACGCCCCAAGACCGGCGCTCCAGATGACTTCCATGGTTTCCGAGATTCGTCATGTGGTTTGTTTTGCTTGTTGCATTCCTCTTTGCACCTTTTGCATTGCATCATGTCATTATGCCATCATTTTCTTAAAGCTAACTAAAACTCACTTAAATAAATTGCATGGATTTCAGATCCATTTAAATTGAGGGAACTCACATGGCGGTTTCTCTTTAAAACACACCCTCCCGATATTTAGGGAGCTATTATAAAGTATTCCATTTTTCGGAATCACCCATAAACACACATGGAAATATTCCCCATGTCTTTTCTACTTCAAGTTTGGCTTCAAAACCTTGCCCACAATTCTCTTCCCATTTACCGAGGTTCCTCCAAAAATTTCAAAAATTTTGGACACTCCAAAAACCAAGTCCTAGTTCAAAACCAGTTGAATGAAATTCAAATGAGTATGAATTTACATCTTTCAATCATGCATCTTTTCTATTTTCTTGGAACCAGCGCATTTTTGTGAGTCCGGGAAAATTAAACGCATGCCCAAATTCTTTCCCTAGCCCTCTCTTTCTTTTTTGTCTCTCTATTTTTTTTCTGCTAAAGGAAATAAGAGAGGGAGAGAGAAGAAGGAGCCCAGCAGCCAGGCCTCTGGCCACTTCCCTCTCCATTAGGCCAGCCTCCCAGGCCCACCTAACCCATCTTAACCCTAGTCCCTAAGCACTCCCTCGATCCCATCTCCCTCTCCCTCTTGTTCCCTTGCCACCGCCACTCAACGCGCGCATGCCCGGAGGCCGCCACCCGCTCCTCCCTCGACCGCGCCGGTCACCGGAGCTCCGCCTCCCCCTGCGCCCATGCTTCACTGACCGGAGGCGTCATCCTCGACCAGTGCTACCTGTTGAGCACTTGCGTTGGTTTTCCCTTGAAGAGGAAAGGGTGATGTAGCAAAGTAGCATAAGTATTTCCCTCAGTTTTTGAGAACCAAGGTATCAATCCAGTAGGAGGCCACGCACGAGTCCCTCGCACCTACACAAACAAATAAATCCTCGCAACCAACGCGATAAGGGGTTGTTAATCCCTACACGGTCACTTCAGAGAGTGAGATCTGATAGATATAATAAGATAATATTTTTGGTATTTTTATGATAAAGATGCAAAGTAAAATAAAAGGCAATAAAAATAACTAAGTGTTGGAAGATTAATATGATGGAAAATAGACCCGGTGGCCATAGGTTTCACTAGTGGCTTCTCTCAAGAGCATAAGTATTCACGATGGGTAAACAAATTACTGTTGAGCAATTGACAGAACTGAGCATAATTATGAGAATATCTAGGTATGATCATGTATATAGGCATCACGTCCGAGACAAGTAGACCGACTCCTGCCTGCATCTACTACTATTACTCCACACATCGACCGCTATCCAGCATGCATCTAGAGTATTAAGTTCATAAGAACAGAGTAACGCTTTAAGAAAGATGACATTATGTAGAGGGATAAACTCATGCAATATGAAATAAACCCCATCTTGTTATCCTCGATGGCAACAATACAATACGTGCCTTGCCGCCCCTACTGTCATTGGGAAATGACACCGCAAGATTGAACCCAAAGCTAAGCACTTCTCCCATTGCAAGAAAGATCAATCTAGTAGGCCAAACCAAACTGATAATTCGAAGAGACTTGCAAAGATAACCAATCATACATAAAAGAATTCAGAGAAGATTCAAATATTGTTCATAGATAAACTTGATCATAAACCCACAATTCATCGGTCTCAACAAACACACCGAAAAAGAAGATTACATCGAATAGATCTCCACAAGAGAGGGGGAGAACTTTGTATTGAGATCCAAAAAGAGAGAAGAAGCCATCTAGCTAATAACTATGGACCCGTAGGTCTGAGGTAAACTACTCACACTTCATCGGAGGGGCTATGGTGTTGATGTAGAAGCCCTCCATGATGGATGCTCCCTCCGGCGGAGCTCCAGAAAAGGCCCCAAGATGGGATCTTGTGGATACAGAAAGTTATAGCAGTGGAATTAGGGTTTTGGCTCTGTATCTGGTAGTTTGGGGGTATGTAGGTATATATAGGAGGAAGGAGTACGTCGGTGGAGGGCACGCCCAGGGGGGTAGGCGCACCCCCTACCTCGTGGCCTCCTGGTTGATGTCTTGACGTAGGGTCCAAGTCCTCTGGATCATGTTCGTTCCAAAAATCACGTTCCCGAAGGTTTCATTCCGTTTGGACTCCGTTTGATATTGTTTTTCTGCGAAACCCTAAAATAGGCAAAAAACAACAATTCTAGGTTGGGCCTCCAGTTTATCGGTTAGTCCCAAAAATAATATAAAAGTGTATAATAAAGCCCATTAATGTCCAAAACAGAATATAATATAGCATGAACAATAAAAAATTATAGATACGTTGGAGACGTATCAAGCATCCCCAAGCTTAATTCATGCTCGTCCTCGAGTAGGTAAATGATAGAAACAAATTTTTTGATGTGGAATGCTACTTGGCATAATTTCAATGTAATTCTTTTTAATTGTGGTATGAATATTCAGGTCCGAAAGATTCAAGACAAAAGTTCAATATTGACATAGAAATAATAATACTTCAAGTATACTAACTAAGCAATTATGTCTCTTCAAAATAACATGGCCAAAGAGAGTTATCCCTACAAAATCATATAGTCTGGCTATGCTCTATCTTCACCACACAAAGTATTTAAATCATGCACAACCCCGATGACAAGCCAAGCAATTGTTTCATACTTTTGGTGTTCTCAAACTTTTTCAATCTTCACGCAATACATGAGCATGAGCCATGGACATAGCACTTTAGGTGGAATAGAATGGTGGTTGTGGAGGAGACAAAAAGGGGAAGATAGTCTCACATCAACTAGGTGTATCAACGGGCTATGGAGATGCCCATCAATAGATATCAATGTGAGTGAGTAGGGATTGCCATGCAACGGATGCACTAGAGCTATAAGTATATGAAAGCTCAACAAAAGTAACTAAGTGGGTGTGCATCCAACTCGCTTGCTCACGAAGACCTAGGGCATTTTGAGGAAGCCCATCATTGGAATATATAAGCCAAGTTCTATAATGAAAAAATCCCAATAGTATATGAAAGTGATAACATAGGAGACTCTCTATTATGAAGATCATGGTGCTACTTTGAAGCACAAGTGTGGTAAAAGGATAGTAGCATTGTCCCTTCTCTCTTTCTCTCATTTTTTTATTTGGGCCTTTTTATGGCCTCTTTTTTTTCGTCCGGAATCTCATCCCGACTTGTGGGGGAATCATAGTCTCCATCATCCTTTCCTCACTTGGGATAATGCTCTAAAAATGATGATCATCACACTTTTATTTACTTACAAATCAACAATTACAACTCAATACTTAGAACAAAATATGACTATGTGAATGCCTCCGGCGGTGTACCGGGATATGCAATGAATCAAGAGTGACATGTATGAAAGAATTATGAATGGTGGCTTTGCCACAAATACAGTGTCAACTACATGATCATGCAAAGCAATATGACAATGATGGAGCGTGTCATAGTAAACGGAACGGTGGAAAGTTGCATGGCAATATATCTCAGAATGGCTATGGAAATGCCATGATAGGTAGGTATGGTGGCTGTTTTGAGGAAGGTATATGGTGGGTGTATGATACCGGCGAAAGGTGCGCGGTATTAGAGAGGCTAGCAATGGTGGAAGGAAGAAAAGTGCGTATGATCCATGGACTCAACCTTAGTCATAAAGAACTCATATAATTATTGCAAAAGTCTACAAGTTATCAAAGCAAAGTATTACACACATGCTCCTAGGGGGATAGATTGGTAGGAAAAGACCATCGCTCGTCCCCTACCGCCACACATAAGGAAGACAATCAATGAATAAATCATGCTCGGACTTCATCATATAACGGTTCACCATACGTGCATGCTACGGGAATCACAAACTTTAACACAAGTATTTCTCAAATTCACAACTACTCAACTAGCATGATCTAATATTACCATCTCGATATCTCAAAACAATTATCAAGTATCAAACTTCTCATAGTATTCAACACACTCATAAGAAATTTTTTATTAATCTTGAATGCCTAACATAATTAAAGAAAATTACCATGCTGTTTTGTAGGACTCTCAAAATAATCTAAGTGAAGCAAGAGAGAACAATAGTTTCTATAAAACAAGTCCACCGACGTGCTCTAAAAGATATAAGTGAAGCACTAGAGCAAAAACTATATAACTCAAAAGATATAAGTGAAGCACATAGAGTATTCTAACAATTTCCGAATCATGTGTGTCTCTCTCAAAAGGTGTGTACAGCAAGGATGATTGTGGTAGACTAAAAATAAAGACTCAAATAATACAAGATGCTCCAAGCAAAACACATATCATGTGGTAAATAAAAATATAGCTCCAAGTAAAGTTACCATGCCTTCCGGGGCATCCCCAAGATTTGGCTTTTAGGTGTCCTTAGATTATCTTGGGGTGCCATGGGCATCCCCAAGCTTAGGCTCTTGCCACTCCTTGTTCCATAATCCATCAAATCTTTTACCCAAAACTTGAAAACTTCACAACACAAAACTTAAAGTAGAAAATCTCGTGAGCTCCGTTAGCGAAAGAAAACAAAACACCACTTAAAGGTACTATAATGAACTCATTCTTTATTTATATTGGTGTTAAACCTACTGTATTCCAACTTCTATATGGTTTATAAACTATTTTACTAGCCATATATTCATCAAAATAAGCAAACAACACACGAAAAACAGAATCTGTCAAAAACAGAACAGTCTGTAGTAATCTGTAGATAACGCAAGATCTGGAACCCCAAAAATTCTAAAATAAATTTCTGGACGTGAGGAATTTATCTATTAATAATATGTAAAAGAATTAACTAAATAGAACTTTCCAAATAAAAATGGCAGCAATTCTCGTGAGCGCTAAAGTTTTTGTTTTTTACAGCAAGATTAAAAAGACTTCCCCCAAGTCTTCCCTACGGTTCTACTTGGCATAAACACTAATTAAACACAAAAAACACAACCAAAACAGAGGCTAGATAAATTATTTATTACTAAACAGGAGAAAAAAGCAAGTAATAAAAATAAAATTGGGTTGCCTCCCAACAAGCGCTATCGTTTAACGCCCCTAGCTAGGCATAAAAAGCAAGGATAGATCTAGGTATTGCCATCTTTAGTCGGTAATTCTTTAATGAGACATCTATCACCTTTAGGAGTTTCTTTCCTTTTATCAATAATCAAACTTCTAGGCACAAGATTGAAAAAATCATTAGTAGCAAATGGTTCCTTAATGATAGCAAAAAGATTAGGATGAATACTTATAGATTTGAGATCCACAGTTTCTTTGCTAGAGGATTCACCCTTATTTTTAGGAACATACATAAGCTTGGCAATTTTAGTTGGAGGACTTGGAGTATTCTTTACGGAAGAAAAGGTGGTTCCCAAGTTGGTAATGATCATTGTTGAGGAAATCGTTAACTGGTAGCTGCTCGGTTGGCTGGCGAGTAGGGGATTAATAGGCTAATCGGCAAGTTAATCGGCCATTTAATCAATTACTCAGGTGATTAATCGGTTAATCGGCTACTCGGTGACCCTACAAGTAGGGATTAATCGGCAAGTTAACTGGTTAATCGGATGAATTCTTGAACAGGGGTAATGATACCCTCAAGTTTATCGATTCTAGTGGAATCATGATTTATTCTTTCATTAACTATGGGTTCCTTCTCTTTAATATTTTTCAAAGTTACTCCTTCTTTAGATCCATATTGGGTAATTTGGTTGTGGATCTTTTTGTCAAAATTTTCAATTAACTCAACGGTAGCAACTTTATTTTCAATAATTTCAAGTTTTTGCATTACATGCTCCAAAGTTAACATAGTTCCATTAACCAAAAGAGGGGGTGAGCCAAATAAATCTATCATAGCATTATAGGAATCAAAAGTGTGGCTACCCAAGAAGTTCCCTCTGGTAATGGTATCAAGGACATATCTGTACCAAGGAATAGCACCTACATAAAAATTGCGAAGACGAATAGAAGTATATTGCTTCCTGGTAGATCTATTTTGAGCATTGCAAATTCTATACCAAGCGTCTTTTAGGTTTTCTCCTTCCCTTTGCTTAAAATTAAGAACTTCATTTTCGGGAGACAACGGAGAACATAGAGGACTAGCCATAATGACAAGCAAGCAATCCAACACACAAGCAAACAAGAAATGGGCAAAAAGAGGCAAATAGAGAAAGAGAGGGAGGACAGAAAGAGAGAGGGCGAATAAAACGGCAAGGGTGAAGTGGGGGAGAGGAAAACGAGAGGCAAATGGCAAATAATGTAATGCGGGAGATAAGGGTTTGTGATGGGTACTTGGTGTGTTGACTTTTGCGTGAACCTCCCCGGCAACGGCGCCAGAAATCCTTCTTGCTACCTCTTGAGCACTTGCGTTGGTTTTCCCTTGAAGAGGAAAGGGTGATGCAGCAAAGTAGCGTACGTATTTCCCTCAGTTTTTGAGAACCAAGGTATCAATCCAGTAGGAGGCCACGCACGAGTCCCTCGCACCTACACAAACAAATAATTCCTCGCAACCAACGCGATAAGGGGTTGTCAATCCCTACACGATCACTTACGAGAGTGAGATCTGATAGATATGATAAGATAATATTTTTGGTATTTTATGATAAAGATGCAAAGTAAAATAAAAGGCAATAAAAATAAATAAGTGTTGGAAGATTAATATGATGGAAAATAGACCCGGGGGCATAGGTTTCACTAGTGGCTTCTCTCAAGAGCATAAGTATTCACGGTGGGTAAACAAATTACTGTTGAGCAATTGACAGAATTGAGCATAATTATGAGAATATCTAGGTATGATCATGTATATAGGCATCACGTCCGAGACAAGTAGACCGACTCCTGCCTGCATCTACTACTATTACTCCACACATCGACCGCTATCCAACATGCATCTAGAGTATTAAGTTCATAAGAGTAGAGTAACGCTTTAAGCAAGATGACATGATGTAGAGGGATAAACTCATGCAATATGAAATAAACCCCATCTTGTTATCCTCGATGGCAACAATACAATACGTGCCTTGCTGCCCCTACTGTCACTGGGAAAGGACACCGCAAGATTGAACCCAAAGCTAAGCACTTCTCCCATTGCAAGAAAGATCAATCTAGTAGGCCAAACCAAACTGATAATTTGAAGAGACTTGCAAAGATAACCAATCATACATAAAAGAATTCAGAGAAGATTCAAATATTGTTCATAGATAAACTTGATCATAAACCCACAATTCATCGGTCTCAACAACCACACCCAAAAGAAGGTTACATCGAATAGATCTCCACAAGAGAGGGGGAGAACTTTGTATTGAGATCCAAAAAGAGAGAAAAAGCCATCTAGCTAATAACTATGGACCCATAGGTCTGAGGTAAACTACTCACACTTCATCGGAGGGGCTATGGTGTTGATGTAGAAGCCCTCCGTGATCGATGCCCCCTCCGGCGGAGCTCCGGAACAGGCCCCAAGATGGGATCTCGTGGATACAGAAAGTTACGGCGGTGGAATTAGGGTTTTGGCTCCGTATCTGGTAGTTTGGGGGTACGTAGGTATATATAGGAGGAAGGAGTACGTCGGTGGAGCAACAGGGGGCCCACGAGGGTGGAGGGCGTGCCAGGGGGGTAGGCGTGCCCCCTACCTCGTGGGCCTCCTGGTTGATGTCTTGACGTAGGGTCCAAGTCCTCTGGATCATGTTCGTTCCGAAAATCACGTTCCCGAAGGTTTCATTCCGTTTGGACTCCGTTCGATATTCTTTTTCTGTGAAACCCTAAAATAGGCAAAAAATAGCAATTCTGGGCTGGGCCTCCGGTTAATAGGTTAGTCCCAAAAATAATATAAAAGTGTATAATAAATCCCAATAATGTCCAAAACAAAATATAATATAGCATGGAACAATCAAAAATTATAGATACGTTGGAGACGTATCAACCAGCACCACCCCTGCCCTGCGCCGCACCTCCTTCCTCTGCTCCACGTCCGCCGCGCCCCTGGGTCTCTGTCGGCGTCGGCCTCCTGCCCCGTCGTTCTGCCTCCCCATGCCGACAACAAGCCCTGCTGTTGCCGCTCTTCACCAAGCGCCCCGCGCCTGTCCTCTGCCTCGCTTCCACCTCCCTGCAGCAGGATCCCATAATGCCTCCGTCCTGCTACTGCTCTTCCCGTGCTGCTGCAATCAGCCACCTCGCCGTGGCTTCTCCGTGCTCTGCCCGCATTGGCGCCTCAAGCCGCCATCATCCCCTTATGCTTGAGCAAAGGACTCTGACGCCCTCCATCTTCCCCGCAAGCCCCATCCGCCCCTGCCTCGTCGGTGTCCAGCTCGCCGGAGCTTCGGTACTGTGCCGTCCGACCGTTCCTGCCCTCCTCGCGATGGGTCCGGGAAGATCCGGCGAGTCCTCGCACCACTGACCCAAGCCCCTTGTAGCTCCACGGCCACCACACCGCCTATGACCCGTGCATCTCCATGGCTTCGTGTTGGACTATCAAGACCGGCAAGACCACAGGCGCCCGAACGACTACAAGGTTTTGCGTCAAGTACCTCTACCGCCGTCCTCGGAATCCCAAGAACGCCAAGTACCGACGACCCCGGAGACTGGATATGCCAAGTTCCTCGGAGATCCACCGATGCCTAGTACCACTACATGACCGAAACCCAAGTTCCACGGTGACTTTGTACTACTACCATCTCCGAAGAACCGTGTATCGGAACCATCAAGTTCGACTATGACTCATGTACGACTACGCGGGATTCCTCGGATGCCAAGTTCAACGATGCGTCGAGTTCCTCGCCATGACCCCGAACATCTACGGAAACTCGTGCGACCATGACCGTGTAACACCACCGTTGAGGACCGATAGTACCACTACTTCCACTACGACCGTTGAGGGAGTCCTAGATTAGGGGGTCTCTGGACAGCCGGACTATATCCTTTGGCCGGACTGTCAGACTATGAAGATACAAGATTGAAGGCTTCGTCTTGTGTCCGGATGGGACTCTGCTTGGCGTGGAAGGCAAGCTAGGCAATACAGATATGTATATCTCCTCCTTTGTAACCGACCTTGTGTAACCCTAGCCCCCTCCGGTGTCTATATAAACCGGAGGCTCGTGGTAGATCAACTCTTGTACTACTCATATCATCAAGAACAATCAAGCAGGATGTAGGGTATTACCTCCATCAAGAGGGCCCAAACCTGGGTAAACATCGTGTCCCCTGCCTCCTGTTACCATACGCCTTAGACGCACAGTTCAGGACCCCCTACCCGAGATCCGCCGGTTTTGACACCGACATTGGTGATTTCATTGAGAGTTCCACTGTGCCGTCACCATAAGGCTCGATGGCTCCCTCGATCACCAGTAATGATGCGGTCCAGGGTGAGGTTTTCCTCCCCGGACAAATATTCGTATTCGGCGGCTTTGCACTACGGGCTAATTCGCTCGGCCATCTGCAGCAGATCGAGAGCTACGCCCCTGGCCATCAGGTCAGATTTGGAAACTTGAACTACACGACCGACATCTGCGGAGACTTGATCTTTGACAGACTCGAGCCCATGTCGGACGCGCCGCACAGTCATGACGAGCATGACGTAACTCTGCCATCGGACAGTGTTCGGGAGATCGCATCCGCAACCACTCCGGCCGTTAATCCGGAGCAAGTCGCGCCATCCGAGAGCGAAGGGATGGACCCCGCCATGGAGGCCGCACTCTCAGTGGCGATAGAGCCGGATACTGACTTCACCCCTTTTGAGAGCCGCGTCGCCGAACCACTGGATTTACTTCCGGCCACGGACTCCGAGCCGCCCACATCCGTGCCTGTCGAATTTGACGGGGCGCCGATCATGGAGTTCACCTCCGCGGATATCTTTCAGCACTCACCCTTCGGAGATGTGCTAAATTCATTAAGGTCTCTCTCCCGGTCAGGAGAACCTTGGCTGAACTATGTCCGGCTAGAATGGTATACAGACGACGAAGAAATTCGCGGCCCACCCACCACCCACTTAGTAGCCATTGTCGACGAATTAACCGACATGCTCGACTTCGACTCCGAAGACATCGACGGTATGGATGACGATGCAGGAGACGAACAGGAACCACCGCCCATAGGGCGTTGGACCGCCACTTCATCACATGACGTATACATGGTGGATACACCCAGAGAGGGCAATGGCAAAGAGACAGCGGAGGATTCCCCCTCCAAGTAGCCCAAGCGCCGACGTCAGCGGCGCCGCTCTAAGTCCCGCCATAGCAAAAACAGCAATAACATCGCAAGAGGAAATAACAGTCCAGTCGACTCTAGAAGAAACGACGACTGCACCACCCCGATGGCAGAGCACGATCAAGATGCAAACTGCAAACATAGTACGAATCCGACGTCCGAACACGACGACGCCAAGGATAAACCTCATCAAACCCCGTCGGGGGAGGAAAACAGCCCGGACGAAGATGCACACATCATCCCGGAAACGCACCTGGAGCAAGAGAACCTCCGCAGAAGGCTTATTGCCACAACGAGGAGCCTGAAGAAATAGAAGCAAAGGCTTAAGGCCGCGCAAGATACGCTCAACAGCAGGTGGAACAAAGTAACAAAGTATGGTGGAAGTTACCACACAAATAGCTATCCAAAGCGCAAGCTATTACCGGAATTCGACGATGAGGCCTTAGAGCCCACACAGCCAAAGAATGATACGGCCAACCGGCCGGATCCACCACCTTGTGAGCGCAATAGAGCGACTAACAAGGTCGCACATAAGTCAACACACGACCTACGTGAGAACTCGCACCAAAAATCCCGCGTGACCAGATCCATCTACGGATCTAGGAAGCGCGCTCCGGTACAAAACCAAAACAGAATACTACAACCGTCCGAACACCATGGCACATCCCAATATAGGGGTGCGGCACACCCCCTATCTTTCACGGATGAGGTGCTAGATCACGAATTCCCAGAGGGATTCAAACCGGTGAACATAGAGGCGTACGACGGGACCACAGACCTTGGAGTCTGGATAGAGGACTTCATCCTCCATATTCATATTGCTCATGGAGACGATCTCCATGCCATTAAATACTTGCCCCTCATGCTTAAAGGGCCAACTCAGCACTAGCTGAAAAGCCTCCCCGAAAACTCAATTGGAAGTTGGGAGGAGCTCTAGGACGCTTTTCGGGCTAATTTTCAAGGGACTTATGTCCGACCTCCGGATGCAGACGATTTAAGTCATATCCGGAGAGTCCGCCCGAAAGCTTTGGAACATGTTCCTCACCAAGAAGAACCAAATCGTTGGCTGTCCGGACGCCGAAGCCTTAGCAGCTTTCAAACACAGCGCCCGAGATGAATGGCTCGCCAGACACCTCGGCCAAGAAAAACCGAGAACAATGGCAGCCCTAACAAGCCTCATGACCCGCCTTTGTGCGGGCGAGGACAGCTGGTTGGCCCGTAGCAGCACCAGCGACCCAAGCACATCCGAAGTCAGGGATGGCAATGGTAAACCACGACGTAACAAAAACAAGCGTCGAAATAAATAAGGTAGCCCAGATAACACGACGGTAAACGCCGGATTCAGGGGCTCCCGACCAGGTCAGCGGAAAAAGCCTTTCAAAGGCAGCAAAGAAGGATAATCTGGCCTAAACAAAATTCTTGACAAACTCTGTCAGATTCACGGCACCCCAGACAAACCTGCAAATCATACCCACAGAGAATGTTGGGTCTTCAAGCAGGCCGGCAAGCTAAACGCCGAACACAAAGGTGAAGAGACACCAAGAGAAGACGAGGATGAACCTCGCCAGCAAAGCGCCGGAGGACAGTAAACGTGATCCATGTGACAAAGAGGAGAAGCAAACATGCACTCCGATGCACACGCACCATAGAGCCCGTCACCCGTAGGTTCAACCCATGGTTGGCCTGCCCGATCACTTTTGATCGTAGGGATCACGATACAAATATCCGGCGCGAAGGACTGACGGCCTTGGTATTAGACCCAATCATAAATGGGTACCATTTCACACGAGTCCTCATGGACAGCGGCAGTGATCTCAATCTGATATATCAGGACACAGTCCGCAAAATGGGGATAGACCCAACACAAATAAGCCACAATAATACTACCTTCAAGGGAGTAATACCAGGCCAAGAGGCCCGCTGTACGGGCTCTCTACTACTAGAGGTGGTATTCGGTTCTCCCGATAACTTCCGAAGCAAAAGGTTAACTTTTCACATCGCTCCATTCCAAAGTGATTATCAAGCACTACTCGGAAGGGCGGCTTTCGCTCGTTTTAACGCAATACCGCATTATGCCTTTCTCAAGCTTAAGATGCCCGGTCCACGTGGCATCATCACAGTTAGCGGAAATACCGAACGTTTTTTTACGTATGGAAGAGGACGCGGCGGCTCTAACAGCCGCGAACTAGACGACCTCACTAACCAAAAAAAATGGCAGGTCGTCAAGACCACGGACACGGTTAGACGAGTCCGGCATTCCATCACATATACATGAGATGGGTTTGATGATCAAACCCTCATAAACGATACCAGGGGCTCCCCGCGTGTAATCAGGGCCAGCCCGACTCAAGTTGACTTCTCCTGAATTTTGATAGTTCATTGATAATAACCAATTCTTCTTTTTTTGGCACGGCAACTTTCACCTAAAGTTCTTTCATTTTACAGATGACAATCGTGCTACACCCGTCCAGGACACGACACAATGGAGACACAGGCACAGACGTGCAGCAGGGACCCGCCCAAAGGTTTCTTTTTAGATTAAGACCCTGCGTAAACCTTTTTTACTGTCTCTTGTTGCTCACATCCTCCGGATACTCCACACAACCGAGAAGGATGCTAGCGTTCTTAGCATGTGGCCACGCCAGTATTTTGCACGTACCTGGACACATGGGGTTTCTTATTAAGGGCATTGTTTAGCCCGGTATATGTTATAAAGACCAAACACCTTAGGGAGTGTTCGGCGTCGCGAGTTTGGCCCTATATGCATCAGCTCCGAATCATGTCTTTGGTCAAATGTTGGGTTTGCCCGGCTCCCACATTTTGGTACCTTACGTTCCGTTATATCGGCTAAGGTAGCACTGGGAGAACTACTGCAATTGTGCCCTGGTTCATCCGGACGAGCACCTCAGTAGAGAAAGCCGAAAACTGACTGTCATGATATAGCGAGAGACTGGTCAACCACTCGATGACTCAGCGGAATTGATTCTCCGCATTAAAGAAGGGCCGTTTCCCGGTCATGTACGTACGCGCCCCGTATTCGGACGAGTGCAGAAGTACCAGGGGCTATATAGTAGCCCCACTGTCAAACTCCTATGGCTAAGTGAAGGTGTATAGTCTGATTGCCTCGTTTGCTGCGCTATCACCTCCTTAACGGACCAAGACGTTGGATCAAGTGTGGATATGCATTTTTTGCGAACACCCCCGCATTATATGCATGGGGGCGGCAGCCGACGACTGCAAACTTTCAGGTTATATACATATATACATAAACGGCCGCACAAGAGGCATCATAGTACTTTCGGGCAAAAGTATAAATACAGCCTTGATAACTCAATAAAACATTGTTTTTACAATGGGAATACATGTCACTAGAACATAATATTCTTCAAGCACTGAGCCTCTATCGAACAAGCGCCTTCAAGAACTTCTTCAAAGTAGTGCTCGGCAGCCACTCAGCCTACGGTCGAACCCTGTGTCGCAACAGTGGTGGCCTCCATCTCCGCCCAGTATGTCTTGACACGGGCAAAGGCCATCCGCGCACCCTCTATGCACGCCGATATCATTACAGCATCGATGTGTGGCACAACACCAAGGAATTGTTGCACTAAACTAAAGTAGCTATTCGGCCTTGGCCCTCCCGGCCACAGGTGATACACAACAGACCTCATGGCAAGTCCGGACATCCTATGGAGCTCGGCCCACTCGGCCATTTGCTCATTCAACAGCAGCGGACGGACAGGAGCATGAACAGTTTTTCCACTTCGTGATCTTTCTGATCCTTGAAGTACTCTGCCGCATCAGCAACACTTGCAGCCAAATCCACGTAGGTGTCCGCAGAACTCCATAGCCGGTCCAGAGGTGCATACTTCGGATCCCCGAACTTAGTCCGCAACAAGAAGGGCTTCCCAGATACGATATCTGCAGCTTGATGCAGCTCCTCCTTCGGCGCTCTAATTTTGGAGCGGGCTTCCTTGGCAGCTACCAGGGCCTTCTCCAGGTCCGTCGCCCTCGCTCGACTTTCTTCTTCAAGAAGCTGGTAGCGGTTAGCGGCATCTTTTAACTCTATAGCCATTTTGGCTATTCTTTCCTTGCTTTCGCAATGCATGGCTTGTTTGGCCCTTAATTCTTCGGCCGCCTTTAGAGCGGCCGCATTGCTATTCCTTGCTTGCTCCTTGGCTCGGGCAAGCTCCGCCCGAAGGGTCTCTACGATGGCAGCTCCATCTGCAGTCACTACATATTAAAGATACTGGCATCATGCTCCTCTTACTATGTGTTGATCACCGGAAAAATCACTTACCCTGTGCCTCGTCAAGCCGCTTGTTGACAAGCCCGATGTCGGCATCTGCCACATCCAGTTGCCGCTTTAGCTCGGCAAACCCATCAGTTCGGCTAGCCACGGGAGCTTCAGCCACCTACACATCAAGGCGGTCTGGTTGTTACCTGGGACTATGATCCTCTGTTTGCCGCCTTTTTCGACGACAACCAGAGTCTCAGGGGCTACTATCTGCATAGGGCACACCTAACGTATGCGGTACTATAAAAACATACACTATTTCACGTACCTCGAAGCCTTTCAGCAGACTCATAAAGGCTTCATGCAAACCGCTTTCAGCGGATGAAATCCTTTCAATTACCGTACCCATTAGCGTATGATGCGCTTCCGAGACGGCCGCTTGCCCCAGAAGATCCTTCAGCGCGTCCGACCGCACACTGTACAGACCCTTGTTGTCGCTCTCCTTAGGAGCCGCATACTGGGGATCCCGGGTAGCGAAAGGGTTATCCTCTAGCCTTGGCGGATCCGGAGATACCCTTCGCGATGACACTTCAAGGTCGCTCGCTTCATGAGGCGGGGTGCCAGGGGGAGGCGTTTCGCTCTCCATCATCTCTGGAAGAAGATCCCCCGAAGACGAACTCTGTCGAGATGGGCTACGATCCGGACTACAATTTATAAGAATCGGTTATTGTCTTTGGAAGTAAGCTAGGATATTTCCCCCATTAAGCACTTTTCGATTACTTACAACACGATAGATGGCTGAACCCCGCGCGGACATTGTGCGGCAAGCATACCCTCCGGGGCAGGACCCTCTGATGAAGATTTCTTCTCCCGTTTGGAAACCTTAGTTTCCGGATCTTCAGAGGTAGCCCTCTTCCTTCCCCGGGGAGAGAGAATGTCAGATTCTTCCCTTTGGTTGTCCTCCCTCGCGGAGGCGATCATTCCCCCGGCTGGAATAAGTAGCGAGTGAGGCCCGCGTTCGCCCTCTCTATTCCCCCATCATCTTCCTTTGAGGGCACTGGATAAGGCGCCGACTCGAGCATCTTGTCTAGTACCAGATTGTCCAAGCCCTCAGGAAGGGTGGCCGAACACCTGATCATCATCGCCTTTGTTATCTAGTCCTGGTCAAAGAGCGGCCCTTTAGAATGATGCCATGATAAATAAAAGGACAGCAGGTTCGACATGGGATTACTTACTTGGGCAGCGGGGCGGTGGTAGCTCAGGCCCACATCCTTGGTGGTGTCCGGACACTCTATTTGGGGTCCGAAGAACGATTTGTACATCTCTTCATGCGTCATGCCGAGGAAATGCTGAATGGCTCGCGGTCCCTCCGGGTTGAATTCCCACATGCGGAGGGGCCAACGTTTGCAAGGCTGGACTCGACGAACTAGCATAACTTGCATTACCATAACCAGACTGAAATCTCTCTCAAAGAGATCTCGGATACGGCTTTGTAGTATCGGCACGTCCTTGGCTGGACCCCAGCTCAGCCCCCTGCTGATCCATGACATCAGTTGTGGTGGGGGGCCTGAGCGAAAGGTGGGGGCAGCTACCCACTTGGTACTTCGGGGAGCTGTGATGTAAAACCACTCCCTCTGCCACAATTCGAACACCTCTGGGAAGGAACCCTCAGGCCATGGAGCATCAGCGATTTTGCTTATTAAAGCACCTCCGCACGGTGCGTGGCGCCCCTCGATCATCTTCGGCTTCACATCGAAGGTCTTGAGCCACATGCCGAAGTGAGGGGTAATGCCGAGGAAGGCCTCACATACGACAATAAATGACGAGATGTGAAGAAGGGAATCTGGGGCCAGATCGTGAAAATCCAGCCCATAATAGAACATAAGACCCCTAACAAAGGGATCCAGAGCGAGGCCTAGTCCTCGGGGGAAGTGGGAGATGAACACGACGCTCTCGTTGGGTTCGGGAGTAGGGACGACCTGCCCTCGGGCAGGCAGCCTATGCGAAATTTCGGCGGTCAGATATCTGGCCTCTCTCAACTTCTTGATGTCCTCCTCTGTGAGAGAGGAAGGCATCCACCGACCTTGAAGGTTGGATCCGGACATAGTTGAAGGTCCGAAGCACCTGACCTGAGCTTTGGGTGTTAGAACTTGAGGCGGGGCAAGGATTCGATTGAGCACAGGAGGGAAAAAGAAAAAACCTTGTCCCCTTTATAAAGAGGGTGAATATCAAGCGTCCTCCTCGTGGCCGTTTGGGACTTGCCTAAGATCTAGGAGTCCTACCAATAGGCATGGTTGGGTTACCCACGTCTATATTGATGAGAATCCCGTGATAAGGGGGACACGATCTTTGCTTTGACAAGACGTGTCAAGAAAACCGCCTCGCGTTATGTGCGGAGCTGGCTGAGAAAAATGGTTCGAATACTGACCGGACCATGGCATGATGTCATGCTGTCAAAACGTGTCAGCAGATTAGATTTTTGGAAATATTATTCTCTCTACAGTGGTATGTGGAACTTATTTTGCAGGGCCGGACACTATCCTTGTATTCAAAACTCTTCCCTGGTGTATTCGGTGGGGGAACCCGCCTTGCAATGCCGAAGGCAATACTGCGCGCCGGATTCATCGTCATTGAAGCCTGGTTCAGGGGCTACTGAGGGAGTCCTGGATTAGGGGGTCTCCGGACAGCCGGACTATATCCTTTGGTCGGACTGTTGGACTATGAAGATACAAGATTGAAGACTTCGTCTCGTGTCCGGATGGGACTCTACTTGGCGTGGAAGGCAAGCTAGGCAATACAGATATGTATATCTCCTCCTTTGCAACCAACCTTGTGTAACCCTAGCCCCCTCCGATGTCTATATAAACCGGAGGGTTTTAGTCCGTAGGACAACATACAATCATACCATAGGCTAGCTTCTAGGGTTTAGCCTCTTTGATCTCGTGGTAGATCAACTCTTGTACTACTCATATCATCAAGAACAATCAAGCAGGACGTAGGGTATTACCTCCATCAAGAGGGCCCGAACCTGGGTAAACATTGTGTCCCCTGCCTCCTGGTACCATCCGCCTTAGACGCACAGTTCGGGACCCCCTACCCGAGATCCGCCGGTTTTGACACCGACAACCGTCCCGAGAACGTCTACTTCCTCTACATTGCACTGAACCCGAACCGTCCCGTTTGCACGCTTCGAAGGTATACCCCGAGATGACGCCCGTGAATGAATGTTGTGTGATGTATGAGATGCACCCCGTGTTTGCACCGTGCCCGTTTGTTTCATGCACGTTCCTCGTTTGCCACACCGTCGACCCGTGGGAACCCGGTTACCGGGATCACCCCACCATCTTTTGCATGTTCCGTTCATCCACTTTCTTTTGCACCGACATCTCGACGAGTTGTCGGATCATCGGAATGTTGCCGTGGCACCATTTCTGTTGTCGTTGCCGTGGCACCCCTTTTGTTCCGCCATGGTGACCAAATGCTTCATAACATGCTCATGTCAACATTTTCGTAAAACTTGCATAGAACTTGTATATGTCATCCGCATCATGATAACAACATCAAGAATGTTTAAATTGTTGTTTGCTTAAATTGCTAAATGACATGTGGGGATTTACCGGAATGGTTATTTGTTGTTTCCGGCCTCACTTAACATTGCCTAAAATGTGTAGTTTACTTTTGCCTCACCTCTTGCCATGTTTAACAACATTTAATATTGTTGAGTAGATTAACGGGAGAGAGCTAAATAATGGAATGTGGTGTTTTGTCAATATGCAACTCGTTGCATATTGAGCTCCACTTAATTTGTAGTATTGTTTGTTGCACTTTGCCATGCCATGACTCTTTAACCGGACATGCATCATACTTGATTGTGCATCTTGCCATGATTATGCTTGTTGGTTTACCATGGTGTTTGCTCCTTTCCGGTGTTGCTTCTTCTTGTTAGTTCCGGTAACGTCACGTTTGTGAGGATTCGTTCGACTACGTCCGTTTGTCTTCTTCATGGACCCGTTCTTCTTCCTTGCGGGATTTCAGGCAAGATGACCATACCCTCGAAATCACTGCTATCTTTGCTTGCTAGTTATTCGTTCTATCGCTATGTTGCGCTACCTACCACTTGTCATATCATGCCTCCCATATTGCCATGTCAAGCCTCTAACACACCTTCCTAGCAAACCGTTGTTTGGCTATGTTACCGCTTTTGGCTCAGCCCCTCTTATAGCGTTGTTAGTTGCAGGTGAAGTTGAAGTTTGTTCCATGTTGGAACATGGATATGTTGGGATACCACAATATCTCTTATTTAATTAATGCATCTATATACTTGGTAAAGGGTGGAAGGCTCGGCCTTATGCCTGGTGTTTTGTTCCACTCTTGCCGCCCTAGTTTCCGTCATACCGGTGTTTTGTTCCTTGATTTTGCGTTCCTTACGTGGTTGGGGTTATGGGACCCCCTTGACAGTTTGCTTTGAATAAAACTCCTCCAGCAAGGCCCAACCTTAGTTTTAACATTTGCCACCTAAGCCTTTTTCCCTTGGGAGTCGCGCTCCCGAGGGTCATCTTTATTTTAACCCCCCCGGGCCAGTGCTCCTCTAAGTGTTGGTCCAAACTAGATCCCTTTGCAGTGCCACCTCAGGGAAACTTGAGGGCTGGTTTTAGCTATATGGATTGCTCATCCGGTGTGCCCTGAGAACGAGATATGTGGAGCTCCTATCGGGATTTGTCGGCACATTCGAGCGGCTTTGCTGGTCTTGTTTTACCATTGTTGAAATGTCTTATAACCTAGATTCCGAGTCTGATCGGATTGTTCCGGGAGAAGGAATATCCTTCGTTGATCGTGAGAGCTTGTGATGGGCTAAGTTGGGAAACCCCTGCAGGGTATAAACTTTCGAGAGCCGTGCCATGCGGTTATGTGGCAGATGGGAATTTGTTAATATCCAGTTGTAGAGAACTTGACACTTGACTTAATTAAAATGCATCAACCGTGTGTGTAGCCGTGATGGTCTCTTTTCAGCGGAGTCCGGGAAGTGAACACAGTCTTGTGTTATGTATGAACGTAAGCAGTTTCAGGATCACTTGTTGATCACTTCTGCTTCTCGACCGTTGCGTTGCTTCTCTTCTCGCTCTTATTTGCGTATGTTAGCCACCATATATGCTTATTGCTTGCTGCAGCTCCACCTCATTACCCTATCCTACCCATAAGCTTAAATAGTTTTGATCTCGCGGGTGTGAGATTGCTGAGTCCTCGTGACTCACAGATACTTCCAAACAATTGCAGGTGCCGATGATACCAGTGTAGGTGATGCTACCGAACTCAAGTGGGAGTTTGATGAAGACCTTGGTCGTTAGTATGTGTCTTTTCCGGATGATCAGTAGTGGAGCCCAGTTGGGACGATCGGGGATCTAACATTTGGGGTTGTCTTCTTTTATTTTGGTTCCGTAGTCGGACCTTGATTGTACTCTGGATGATGTATGTTTACCTTGTTATTTGTGTGAAGTGGCGATTGTAAGCCAACTCTTTATCCCTCTCTTATTTAGTACATGGGATTGTGTGAAGATTACCCCTCTTGCAACAAAACCATGATACGATTATGCCTCTAAGTCGTGCCTCGACAGGTGGGAGATATAGCCGCATCGTGGGTGTTACACATACCTCCTTGCCAAACTCATGGCAAGGTACACAATAGGTCTGGCACACATCATAGCATACTTTATACAACCTATGGCTGAGGCCTAGGGAATGACTTTCATTCTCTTTCTATTTTCTACCGTGGTCGGGTTTTGAGTCTTACTCAACTTCACACCTTGTAACACAGGCAAGAACCCTTTCTTTGACTGATCTATTTTGAACTTCTTCAAAACTTTATCAAGGTATGTGCTTTGTGAAAGTCCAATTAAGCGTCTTGATCTATCTCTACAGGTCTTGATGCCGAATATATAAGCAGCTTCACCAAGGTCTTTCATTGAAAAACTCTTATTCAAGTATCCTTTTATGCTATCCAGAAATTCTATACCATTTCCAATCAACAATATGTCATCCACATATAATATTATAAATGCTACAGAGCTCCCACTCACTTTCTTGTAAATACATGCTTCTCCAAAAGTCTGTATAAAATCATATGCTTTGATCACCTCAACAAAGCATATATTCCAACTCCGAGATGCTTGCACCAGTCCATAAATGGATCGCTGGAGCTTGCACACTTTGTTAGCACCTTTAGAATCGACAAAACCTCCTGGTTGCATCAACTCTTCTTTAAGAAATCCATAAAGGTATGCAGTTTTGACGTCCATTTGCCAGATTTCATAATCATAAAATGCGGTAATTTCTAACATGATTCGGACAGACTTAAGCATCTCTACGGGTGAGAAAGTCTCATCGTAGTCAACTTCTTGAACTTGTCAAAAACCTTTTGCATCAAGTCGAGCTTTGTAGACAGTAACATTACCATCAGCGTCAATCTTCTTCTTGAAGATCCATTTATTCTCTATGGCTTGCCGATCATCGGGCAAGTCAACCAAAGTCCATGCTTGTTCTCATACATGGATCCCATCTCAGATTTCATGGCCTCAAGCCATTTTGCAGAATCTGGGCTCATCATTGCTTCCTCATAGTTCATAGGTTCATCATGGTCTAGTAACATGACTTCCAGAACAAGATTACCGCACCACTCTGGTACGGAACGTACTCTGGTTGACCTACAAGGTTCGGTAGTAACTTAATATAAAGTTTCATGATCATAACCATTACCTTCCTCTCTAGTTGGTGTAGGCATCACGGGAACGGTTTTCTGTGATGAGCTACTTTCCAATTCGAGAGAAGGTACAGTTACCTCATCAAGTTCTATTTCCCCCCACTCACTTCTTTCGAGAGAAACTCCTTCTCTAGAAAGGATCCATTCTTAGCAACAAAGATCTTGCCTTCGGATCTGTGATAGAAGGTGTACCCAACAGTTTCTTTTGGGTATCATATGAAGACGCACTTTTCCGATTTGGGTTCGAGCTTATCAGGCTGAAGCTTTTTCACATAAGCATCGCAACCCCAAACTTTAAGAAACAACAATTTAGGTTTCTTGGCAAACCACTGTTCATACGGCGTCGTCTCAACGGATTTAGATGGTGCCCTATATAATGTGAATCCAGCTGCCTCTAATGCATAACCCCAAAACGATAGTGGTAAATCGGTAAGAGACATCATAGATCGCACTATATCTAATAAAGTACGGTTACGACGTTCGGACACACCATTACAATGTGGTGTTCCAGGTGGCGTGAGTTGTGAAACTATTCCACATTGTTTTAAATGAAGGCCAAACTCGTAAATCAAATATTCGCCTCCACGATCAGATCGTAGAAACTTTATTTTCTTGTTACGATGATTCTCCACTTCACTATGAAATTTTTTGAACTTTTTCAAAATGTTTTAGACTTGTGTTTCATTAAGTAGATATTCCCATATCTGCTCAAATCATCTGTGAAGGTTAGAAAATAACGATACCCGCCGCGAGCCTCAACACTTATCGGACCGCATACATCGGTATGTATTATTTCCAATAAGTCTGTGGCTCGCTCCATTGTTCCGGAGAACGGAGTCTTAGTCATCTTGCCCATGAGGCATGGTTCGCAAGCATTTAATGATTCATAATCAAGTGATTCCAAAAGTCCATCTTCATGGAGTTTCTTCATGCGCTTTACACCAATATGACCTAAACGGTAGTGCCACAAATATGTTGCACTATAATTATCAACTTTGCATCTTTTGGCATCAATATTATGAATATGTGTATCACCACAATCGAGATTCAATAAAAATAGACCACTCTTCAAGGGTGCATGACCATAAAAGATATTACTCATATGAATAGAACAACCATTATTCTCTGATTTAAATGAATAACCATCTCGCATCAAACGAGATCCAGATATAATGTTCATGCTCAACGCTAGCACAAAATAACAATTATTTAGGTCTAAAACTAATCTTGAAGGTAGATGTAGAGGTAGCATGCCGACGGTGATCACATCGACCTTGGAACCATTCCCGACGCGCATTGTCACCTCGTCCTTAGCCAATCTTCTTTTAATCCATAGCCCCTGTTTTGAGTTGCAAATATGAGCAACAGAACCAGTATAAAATACCCAGGCGCTACTACGAGCATTAGTAAGGTACACATCAATAACATGTATATCAAATATACCTTTGTTCACTTTGCCATCCTTCTTATCTGCCAAATACTTGGGGCAGTTCCGCTTCCAGTGACCATTCCCTTTGTAGTAGAAGCACTCAGTTTCAGGCTTAGGTCTACCTTTGGGCTTCTTCACGGGAGTGGCAACTTGCTTGTCATTCTTCTTGAAGTTCCCTTTATTTTCCTTTGCCCTTTTTCTTGAAACTAGTGGTCTTGTCAACCATCAACACTTGGTGCTTTTTCTTGATTTCTCCCTTCACCGATTTCAGCATCACGAAGAGCACGGGAATCGTTTTCGTCATCCCTTGAATATTATTGTTTATCACGAAGTTCTAGTAGCTTGGTGATAGTGACTAGAGAACTCTGTCAATCACTATCTTATCTGGAAGATTAACTCCCACTTTATTCAAGCAATTGTACTACCAAGACATTCTGAGTACATGCTCACTAGCTGAGCCATTCTCCCCCATCTTGTAGGCAAAGTACTTGTCAGAGGTCTCATACCTCTCGACATGGGCATGAGTCTGAAATACCAATTTCAACACTTGGAACATCTTATATGCTTCGGGGCGTTCAAAACCTTTTTGAAGTCCCAGTTCTAAGCTGTAAAGCATGGTGCACTAAACTATCAAGTAGTCATCATACTGAGCTTGTCAAACGTTCATAACGTTTGCATCTGCTCCTGCAATAGGTCCGTCACCTAGCGATGCATCAAGGACATAATTCTTCTGTGCAGCAACGAGTATAATCCTCAGATCATGGACCCAGTCTGCATCATTGCTACTATCATCTTTCAACTTAGTTTTCTCTAGGAACATATCAAAAACATAGGGAGCTACAATGCGAGCTATTGATCTACAAGATAGATATGCAAATACTATCAGGACTAAGTTCATGATAAATTAAGTTCAATTAATCATATTACTTAAGAACTCCCACTTAGATAGACATCCCTCGAGTCATGTAAATGATTACGTGATCCAAATCAACTAAACCATGTCCTATCATCACGTGACATGGAGTAGTTTTCAATGGTGAACATCTCTATGTTGATCATATCTACTATATGATTTATGTTTGACCTTTCAGTCTCCAGTGTTTCGAGGCCATGTCTGTACATGCTAGGCTCGTCAAGTTTAACCCGAGTATTCCGCATGTGAAAAACTGTCTTGCACCCGTTGTATGTGAACGTAGAGCTTATCACACCTGATCATCACGTGGTGTCTCGGCACGACGAACTGTCACAACGGTGCATACTCAGGGAGAACACTTATACCTTGAAATTTTAGTGAGGGATCATCTTATAGTGCTACCGCCGTACTAAGAAAAATAAGATGCATAAAAGATAAACATCAGATGCAGTCAAAACATGTGACATGATATGGCCATCATCATCTTGTGCCTTTGATCTCCATCTCAAAGAACCATCATGATTTCCATCGACACAGGCTTGACACCTTGATCTCCATCATAGCGTCATTGTCATCTTGCCAACTATTGCTTCTACAACTATCGCTAACGCATAGTGATAAAGTAAATCAATTACATGGCTATTGCATTTCATACAATAAAGCGACAACCATAAGCTCCTGCCAGTTGCCGATAACTTTTAAAAAACATGATCATCTCATACAATAACATATATCACAGCATGTCTTGACCATATCACATCACAACATGCCCTGCAAAAACAAGTTAGACGTCCTCTACTTTGTTGTTGCAAGTTTTACGTGGCTGCTATGGGCTTCTAGTAAGAACCGCCCTTACCTACACATCAAAACCACAATGGTGTTTCATCAAGTTTGCTGTTCTAACCTTCAACAAGGACCGGTCGTAGTCAAATTTGATTCAACTAAAGTTGGAGAAACAGACACCCGCTAGCCACCTTTATGCAAAACTAGTTGCATGTCTGTCAGTGGAACTGGTCTCATGAACGTGGTCATGTAAGGTTGGTCCGGGCCGCTTCATCCAACAATACCGCTGAATCAAAATAAGACATTGGTGGTAAGCAGTATGACTATCACCGCCCACAACTCTTTGTGTTCTACTCGTGCATATCATCTACGCATAGACCTGGCTCGGATGCTACTGTTGGGGAACGTAGCATGCAATTTCAAAAAAAATTCCTACGTTCACGCAAGATCTATCTAGGATATTCATAGCAACGAGAGGGGGAGAGTGTGCCCACGTACCCTCATAGACCGAAAGCAGAAGCGTTTGTTAACGCGGTTGATGTAGTCGAACTTCTTCTCGTTCCGACCGATCAAGCACCGAACGTATGGCACCTCCGAGTTCTGCACACGTTCAGCTCGATGATGTCCCTCGAACTCTTGATCCAGCAAAGTGTCAAGGGAGAGTTCCGTCAACACGACGGCGTGGTGATGGTGATGGTGAAGTGATCCGCGCAGGGCTTCGCCTAAGCACTATGTGAATATGACCGGAAGCATAAACTATGGAGGGGGCGCCGCACATGGCTTGGAACAATTGATGTGTGTTGTAGGCGCCGCCTACCCACGTATATAAATGAGGGAGGGGGAGGAGGCCAGCCCTAGGCGCGCCCAAGTAGAAGGAATCCTACTTGGGCTCCTAGTTGCATTCGCCCCCATTCCTTTTACAGGAGGGGGAAAGGGGGAAAGTGAAAGTGCAACTATCCCTAGGTGGTTTTGGTAATTCCTAACAACATATAGCTCATTGAGCTAGTGCCATTTCAAGATTAATATCTCAGGAAAGCTCAATGTTTGGCATGGCATGGATGAGAAAAGTGGACCCCTCAAAATGATAAGGACAAAAGGATTGGCTCAAGCTCAAAGCTCAAGACTCTACATTTTCTATTTTAGTCATCCAAGATCACATTGAGTCTATAGGAAAAGCCAATACTATCAAGGAGGGATGAGGTGTTGCTTAATGAGGCTCTTGCTCAAAATGCTTAGTGATATGCTCCAAAACCCTCAACTACTTTCTCACATCCACTTACGACCTAAACCAAAAGTCAAACTCGGCCCCACCGATTCTTTCTATCCGGCGCCACCGAGTTCAGATGTCATAGCCACTGCCACAAACCCTAGGCAAATCGGTCTCACCGATAGGGATATCGGTCTCATCGAGATGGGATTGTAATCTCTCTGTTTCCCTTCATAACATTTCAGTCCCACCGAGATGAGCGATCGGTCTCACCGAGATTGCAATGTAAACTCTCTGTTTCCCTTTTGTAACATTTCGGTCTCACCGAAATGAGCGAATCGGTCCCACCGAGTTTACTTGACCAACTCTTTGGTTAGCTTATTACCAAAATTGGTCTCACCGAGTTTGTGTAATCGGTCTCACCGAGATTACGTTGTGCCCTAACCCTAACCATATCGGTCCCACCGAAAACCCTAACGGTCACTAGCTTTGCTGAATCGGTCCGACCGAGTTTATCAATTCGGTCCCACCGAGATTGGCAAGTTGTGTGTAACGGTTAGATTTTGTGTGGAGGCTATATATACCCCTCCACCACCTCTTCATTCATGGAGAGAGCCATCAGAACGAACTTAGACTTCCAACTTACCTTTTTCTAAGAGAGAAACACCTACACTTGTGTTGAGGCCAAGATATTCCATTCTTACCATATGAATCTTGATCTCTAGCCTTCCCAAGTTGCTTTCCACTCAAATCCTCTTTCCACCAAATCCATATCCTGTGAGAGAGAGTTGAGTGTTGGGGATACTATCATTTGAAGCACAAGAGCAAGGAGTTCATCATCAACACACCATCTGTTACTTCTTGGAGAGTGGTGTCTCCTAGATTGGCTAGGTGTCACTTGGGAGCCTCCGACAAGATTGTGGAGTTGAACCAAGGAGTTTGTAAGGGCAAGGAGATCACCTACTTCGTGAAGATCTACTGCTAGTGAGGCAATTCATTCGTGGGCGATGGCCATGGTGGGATAGACAAGGTTGTTTCTTTGTGGACCCTTCGTGGGTGGAGCCCTTCGTGGACTCGCGCAACCGTTACCCTTCGTGGGTTGAATTCTCCATCAACGTGGATGTATGATAGCACCACCTATCGGAACCACGACAAAAACATCCGTGTCTCCTATTGCGTTTGAATCTTCCAAACCCCTCCCTTTACATTCTTGCAAGTTGCATACTTTACTTTCCGCTGCTCATATACTCTTTGCATGCTTGCTTGATTTGTGTTAAGATTTCTTAACTTATCCAAAGTTGCTAAAATCTGCCAAGAACTAAAATTGGGAAAAGGATACGTTTTTATTTGGTTAAGTAGTCTAATTACCCCCCTCTAGATATACTTTCGATCCTATAAGTGGTATCAGAGCTTTGGTCTCCATTTGCTTTGATTTCCATAGCTTTTGGTTGTCATAGCCTTGGTTTCACAACCTAGGAGAGTATGGCGTCTAGCGAGGGAAATTACCACTGTAGAGGTCCTTACTTTGATGGTACTAATTTTGCTAGTTGGAAGCATAAGATGAAAATGCATATTCTTGGACATAACCCCGCCGTATGGGCTATTGTGTGTATTGGCTTGCAAGGTGAATTCTTTGATGGGAGAGAACTGAACCGTGAAGCTACCACAGAAGAGTTGAAGATGCTGCAATAGAATGCTCAAGCTTGTGATATCCTCTTCAATGGATTGTGCCCCGAAGAATTCAACAAAATCAGCCGTCTTGAGAATGCAAAGGAAATTTGGGATACTTTGATTGATATGCATGAAGGTACCGACTCCATCAAGGAATCCAAGTTGGATGTGCTTCAAAGTCAGCTTGACAAGTTCAAAATGAAGGATGGTGAAGGTGTCGCTGAAATGTACTCTAGGCTTGCTCTTATCACAAATGAGATCGCCGGCTTATGAAGTGAAGAGATGACCGATAAATTCATCATCAAGAAGATCCTAAGAGCTTTGGACGGAAAATATGATACCGTATGCACATTGATCCAAATGATGCCC